>NC_091168.1:14080388-14147888 GCF_040958095.1 Procambarus clarkii
CTCACAGATCTTCTCACCTACGGAACAGCTTCCCACACCAGCAGAATGCTCGCCAAGAAAGGGACAAAAAAATGAACAGAAGAAAGTGAGCTTCAAGGCAATGTACACTAACATAGATGGGATTACAAATAAAACAAGTAAACTTGGAGAATGGGCACTAGAAGAAAACCCAGACATAATAGCACTCACAGAAACAAAGCTAACGAAAACTATAACAAATGCAGTGTTTCCACAGGGCTACTATGTAGTGAGGAAAGAGAGGGAAGGGAGAGGAGGAGGTGGTGTAGTTTTGCTACTAAGAGAAGGTTGGAGTTTCGAAGAGATGGTAATTCAGAACTGTGAAGGTTTCAGTGACTACATATCAGGCACCATAGCAACTGGAGGACAGAAAATTATAGTAGTAGTCATATATAACCCCCCACCGAATGACAGAAGACCCAGACAGGAATATGATAGAAACAACTTGACCACCATCAATATAATAGAGAGAGCAGCTTCTGTGGCTAGCAGGAACGGATCCAGACTACTAATCATGGGCGACTTCAACCATGGGAAGATAGATTGGGGGAACAGAGACCCACATGGAGGCCCAGACACATGGAGAGCTAAGCTGCTGGATGTGGCAACAAGAAACTTTCTAAGTCAACACGTCAAGGGACCGACAAGAATAAGAAAAGGGGATGAACCAACCTTGCTTGATCTGATATTTACCCTAAATGAGTCGGATATAAGGGAAGTTAAGTTGGAAGCCCCCTTGGGAATAGGAGATCATAGTGTATTGAGCTTTGAGTTCCTGGTTGAGCTGGGAATTATCACCCCCAAAAAAGAACTGGGAACCAAAGGGCTGGCGTACCGAAAGGGAAACTATAAGGAGATGAATAAATTCCAATGGGATATACATTGGGACACAGAACTCAGAACCAAGTCCGTACAAGACATGATGGACTATGTCACCCAAAAATGTCAGGAGGCTGTAAGCAGGTTTGTCCCAGCCCGACAGGAAAAAGCAGAGAAGCAAAGGAAGAATCTGTGGTTTAATAGGGAATGTATGAAAGCAAAGGAGCTGAACAAAAGGGCATGGAGGAACTTCCGTAATAACAAACACCAGAAAGTAAGAGAGAGATACCAGAGAACCAGGAACGAGTATGTTAGTGTGAGAAAAGCAGCTGAGAAAAGGTATGAAAAGGATATAGCTAATAAAGCCAAGACCGAACCAAAGCTACTACACAGTCACATCAGGAGGAAGACAACAGTGAAGGAGCAGGTAATGAAACTTAGGGTGGGCGAGGAAAGGTACACAGAGAATGACAAAGAGGTGTGTGAAGAACTCAACAAAAGGTTCCAGATCTTTACAATAGAAAAGGGAGAAGTCACGGTGCTAGGAGAGGGTTTCTTTTCTACCACAAACGTGGCCACACATTTACAATGCTAACCAGCATATATACATTTTCTTCTGTCCTCCATAGACAGGGTTAGAGATCAGTTAAACATATAGTTCAGGGATTTATTGAACAATCAACCACAGAAGGTGATTCGGTACTTTTAAAATGCTAAGCTAACCTACATACGTAAATACATAGATACACAGATTTACGTATGCCCTATATAAAGTGTTCGAAGTGTCATTAATGTGCATTTACAAAGGTGAAATGCAATTCTGATCAGCTTCCATATGTACTTTATACACATACATATACATACACGCACATATATACGTACATATACATATATACATGCATTATTAAATATGACCGAAAAAGTAAGATTAATAATTCTAACACGAATTTTCTCAATCTTTCGTACATTTCTTTTCACTGTTGGAGGTAAATCAAAAATCAATTCTCCAAAATTCATTTTTATTTCTAGTCTGACGCGACACGAGCGCGTTTCGTAAAACTTAATACATTTTCAAAGACTTTAGTTTACAAATACACAACTGAATAGAACTTACGCATCTCCGATTTTATATCTACATTTGAGTGAGGTGGATGGGGTGAGGTGGCATTAATAGGGTATTAATTTCATCAACACAAGACAGAACAAGAGGTGGTATTAATAGGGTATTAATTTCATCAACACAAGACAGAACACGAAACAATGGGTATTGAATAGAAGTGTTTGTAGAAAGCCTATTGGTCCATATTTCTTGATGCTTCTATATTGGAGCGGAGTCTTGAGGTGGGTAGAATATAGTTGTGCATTAATTGGCTGTTGATTGCTGGTGTTGACTTCTTGATGTGTAGTGCCTCGCAAACGTCAAGCCGCCTGCTATCGCTGTATCTATCGATGATTTCTGTGTTGTTTACTAGGATTTCTCTGGCGATGGTTTGGTTGTGGGAAGAGATTATATGTTCCTTAATGGAGCCCTGTTGCTTATGCATCGTTAAACGCCTAGAAAGAGATGTTGTCTTGCCTATATACTGGGTTTTTTGGAGCTTACAGTCCCCAAGAGGGCATTTGAAGGCATAGACGACGTTAGTCTCTTTCAAAGCGTTCTGTTTTGTGTCTGGAGAGTTTCTCATGAGTAGGCTGGCCGTTTTTCTGGTTTTATAGTAAATCGTCAGTTGTATCCTCTGATTTTTGTCTGTAGGGATAACGTTTCTATTAACAATATGTTTCAGGACCCTTTCCTCCATTTTATGAGCTGTGGAAAAGAAGTTCCTGTAAAATAGTCTAATAGGGGGTATAGGTGTTGTGTTAGTTGTCTCTTCAGAGGTTGCATGGCGTTTCACTTTCCTTCTTATGATGTCTTCGACGAAACCATTGGAGAAGCCGTTGTTGACTAGGACCTGCCTTATCCTACAGAGTTCTTCGTCAACTTGCTTCCATTCTGAGCTGTGGCTGAGAGCACGGTCGACATATGCGTTAACAACACTCCTCTTGTACCTGTCTGGGCAGTCACTGTTGGCATTTAGGCACATTCCTATGTTCGTTTCCTTAGTGTAGACTGCAGTGTGGAAACCTCCGCTCTTTTCCATGACTGTTACATCTAGAAAGGGCAGCTTCCCATCCTTTTCCATCTCGTAAGTGAAACGCAACACGGAACTCTGCTCAAATGCCTCCTTCAGCTCCTGCAGATGTCTGACATCAGGTACCTGTGTAAAAATGTCGTCAACATACCTGCAGTATATGGCCGGTTTCAAGTTCATGTCGACTAAGACTTTTTGCTCGATGGTATCCATGTAGAAGTTTGCAAACAGGACACCTAGGGGAGAACCCATGGCGACCCCATCTACTTGCTTATACATGTGCCCATCAGGGCTCAAGAAGGGTGCCTCTTTAGTACAAGCTTGGAGTAGTTTCCTCAGAATATTTTCTGGTATGTCAAGAGGAGTACAGGCTGGATCACGATACACTCTGTCGGCTATCATCCCGATTGTCTCGTCCACAGGTACGTTGGTAAACAGCGATTCTACGTCCAACGAGGCTCTTATCCCTGTGGCCCGTGTGCCCCGCAGTAAGTCAACAAATTCCTTTGGAGACTTCAGGCTGAAGGCGCAGGGAACATAAGGAGTCAGCAGGCCGTTGAGTCGCTTCGCCAGTCTGTACGTGGGTGTGGGTATCTGGCTAATGATTGGCCGAAGTGGGTTTCCAGGCTTGTGTCTTGACATTTCCATACGCATATCCAGGTTTATATTCCCCAATGATCTTTGGCAGGTGGAATCCGGATTTCTTGGCGTTCACAGTTTCGATCAGTTTGTTGACCTTTGCTTTTAATTCGGCTGTAGTGTCCTTCGTCACCCTTTGGAACTTAGTTTGGTCAGAGAGTATGATGTTCATTTTCGCCAGATATTCGTCTTTTTTAAGAATGACATATATTGGCGACTTGTCACCTCTCCTAACAACTATCTCCTTGTTCTCACGAAGGCTTTTAGCTGCCGCTTTGAGCTCGGGGGACAGTATGGTGCTTCTGTAATTGCCTCGATTCTTTCCTCCTTCTGCAATAAGTTCTGCTTGTAAGGTATCTTTGGTAGTGACCTTCTTTTGTGTCTCGAGGTCGAATATGTCGTCCAACAGAATTTCCAACTCTACTTTCCGGGCCATCTCACTCGGTCTGGACATAACATGACAGTTTATGCCCAGATTATCACTGAGGACCAAGTCACTCTCCTAAATCTGGGCATAAACTGTCATGTTATGTCCAGACCGAGTGAGATGGCCCGGAAAGTAGAGTTGGAAATTCTGTTGGACGACATATTCGACCTCGAGACACAAAAGAAGGTCACTACCAAAGATACCTTACAAGCAGAACTTATTGCAGAAGGAGGAAAGAATCGAGGCAACTACAGAAGCACCATACTGTCCCCCAAGCTCAAAGCGGCAGCTAAAAGCCTTCGTGAGAACAAGGAGATAGTTGTCAGGAGAGGTGACAAGTCGCCAATATATGTCATTCTTAAAAAAGACGAATATCTGGCGAAAATGAACATCATACTCTCTGACCAAACTAAGTTCCAAAGGGTAACGAAGGACACTACAGCCGAATTAAAAGCAAAGGTCAACAAACTGATCGAAACTGTGAACGCCAAGAAATCCGGACTCCACCTGCCAAGGATCATTGGGGAATATAAACCTGGATATGCGTATGGAAATGTCAAGACACACAAGCCTGGAAACCCACTTCGGCCAATCATTAGCCAGATACCCACACCCACGTACAGACTGGCGAAGCGACTCAACGGCCTGCTGACTCCTTATGTTCCCTGCGCCTTCAGCCTGAAGTCTCCAAAGGAATTTGTTGACTTACTGCGGGGCACACGGGCCACAGGGATAAGAGCCTCGTTGGACGTAGAATAGCTTTTTACCAACGTACCTGTGGACGAGACAATCGGGATGATAGCCGACAGAGTGTATCGTGATCCAGCCTGTACTCCTCTTGACATACCAGAAAATATTCTGAGGAAACTACTCCAAGCTTGTACTAAAGAGGCACCCTTCTTGAGCCCGGATGGGCACATGTATAAGCAAGTAGATGGGGTCGCCATGGGTTCTCCCCTAGGTGTCCTGTTTGCAAACTTCTACATGGGTACCATCGAGCAAAAAGTCTTAGTCGACATGAACTTGAAACCGGCCATATACTGCAGGTATGTTGACGACATTTTTACACAGGTACCTGATGTCAGACATCTGCAGGAGCTGAAGGAGGCATTTGAGTAGAGTTCCGTGTTGCGTTTCACTTACGAGATGGAAAAGGATGGGAAGCTGCCCTTTCTAGATGTAACAGTCATGGAAAAGAGCGGAGGTTTCCACACTGCAGTCTACACTAAGGAAACGAACATAGGAATGGGCCTAAATGCCAACAGCGACTGCCCAGACAGGTACAAGAGGAGTGTTGTTAACGCATATGTCGACCGTGCTCTCAGCCACAGCTCAGAATGGAAGCAAGTCGACGAAGAACTCTGTAGGGTAAGGCAAGTCCTAGTCAACAACGGCTTCTCCAATGGTTTCATCGAAGACATCATAAGAAGGAAAGTGAAACGCCATGCAACCTCTGAAGAGACAACTAACACAACACCAATACCCCCTATTAGACTATTTTACAGGAACTTCTTTTCCACAGCTCATAAAACGGAGGAAAGGGTCCTGAAAGATATTGTTAATAGAAACGTTATCCCTACAGACAAAAATCAGAGGATACAACTGACGATTTACTATAAAACCAGAAAAACGGCCAGCCTACTCATGAGAAACTCTCCAGACACAAAACAGAACGCTTTGAAAGAGACTAACGTCGTCTATGCCTTCAAATGCCCTCTTGGGGACTGTAAGCTCCAAAAAACCCAGTATATAGGCAAGACAACAACATCTCTTTCTAGGCGTTTAACGATGCATAAGCAACAGGGCTCCATTAAGGAACATATAATCTCTTCCCACAACCAAACCATCGCCAGAGAAATCCTAGTAAACAACACAGAAACCATCGATAGATACAGCGATAGCAGGCGGCTTGACGTTTGCGAGGCACTACACATCAAGAAGTCAACACCAGCAATCAACAGCCAATTAATGCACAACTATATTCTACCCACCTCAAGACTCTGCTCCAATATAGAAGCATCAAGAAATATGGACCAATAGGCTTTCTACAAACACTTCTATTCAATACCCATTGTTTCGTGTTCTGTCTTGTGTTGATGAAATTAATACCCTATTAAAACCACCTCTTGTTCTGTCTTGTGTTGATGAAATTAATACCCTATTAATGCCACCTCACCCCATCCACCTCACTCAAATGTAGATATAAAATCGGAGATGCGTAAGTTCTATTCAGTTGTGTATTTGTAAACTAAAGTCTTTGAAAATGTATTAAGTTTTACGAAACGCGCTCGTGTCGCGTCAGACTAGAAATAAAATTGAATTTTGGAGAATTGATTTTTGGTTTACCTCCAACAGTGAAAAGAAATGTACGAAAGATTGAGAAAATTCGTGTTAGAATCATTAATCTTACTTTTTCGGTCATATTTAATAATATATGTCTACAGGAAAGACTGCTACCAAAATATACTAATATATACATGCATATTTACACACACATGCATTCACATACATTTGTCTCTTTTACTTTGACAGGGTGAGATAGCTGACAGAGAAACTAGTGTGCAATTAAGCACTTAATCACTGAAGGTGATTAAGGTGCTTTTACAAGCTCAGGTTATATAGCTACAGCACATACATACATTGTATAAATGATGCATTACATGGTCAATCTTGGATACAAGTCCAATATATCATCAAGTGTTCCAGTACTCATATAGTAATTACACAGTTCAGCATACCTCAGCCCAGGAGGGCGAAAGTCAGTCAATATGGGACATTCTACAATATAATGTTCAAGAGAGTGCATGTTTTCTCTTTCACAAACTTGACACATTGTGTACTCGACATTTGGGTTTTGAGAAAGCTGCCAGATACGTCTATATCCCAGACGAATTCTGGCCACTATAACATCACATTGCCGGGTTCTTGTTCTATTAGTCCCATATGTGAATGTCTCCTCACGATATTTATCATAATATTTAATGCTACAACTTTCAGGTCTTTGAGAATTTGTTAGGTCTGTGAGATCTTCATTATATATTTGTTTAAGTATTCTCTTTGTCACTGCTAATGAAACACCCATATCAATTTATACCACTAGTTTTCTACAGGCTGTCTTTGCAAGCATATCAACAGTGTCATGCCTTGAGATGCCAACATGTGATGGTATCCATAGGAATTTAATTTCAAATCTGTTTTCTTTAGTAGCTTAAACATTCATTCGAATATCACTGACTATTTTCTGGGTGTCACTACTATGTGCGTTCAATACCAGGAGTGCACTCTGCGAGTCACAGTATATAAGTCCACTGCTTTTGTCTTTTAAAAATTCAGTGGCAAGGTATATGCCAGCAAGTTCGGTTTGAGTTGTACTTGCCCAGTCATTGACGCGCTTCATTGCTGTATGTACGAGAGAAGATTGTTCAAATATATTGCATGCACATCCGGTACATCGTCCACCTTCTTCTACAGAGCCGTCGGTATAGCACTGATACACTTCGTTACCCATACTCTGAGTACTTTCAGTGATGCTTTTCAGTGTTAACTGTTTTAATAATGTAGAGTGCACACTATCTTTCTTGGGCGCATTTACAAAATCAACTGATTGATCCCAGTTATCCCATGGAGTAATTGGTTGATTAATCATTAATTGAGTTGGGTACATATTTAATATTTTGATGGAGTTGGCTACCTTGTAGAACCAAAATACATAATCAGATTTTGTTCTTCTTCTATAGACCTCAGGTGAGTGCAGCATATAAGAAAGTTTAGCTTGAAACTTCATGTGTTGTCTAGATCTACTCAATGCCTTCACGCCGAAAACTGTGCTAATAGACAAAATTCTCTTACTAATTGTAGGTAATTTTAACTCTGCTCTCATATTAACTATTCTCGTGGACTTTGGAACCCCAAGGATGAGACGCATAGCTTCATTTTGCAAGGTTTCAAGAGATTTCAGCTCTTCGTCAGTATACAGTGTGAGATGTAGACCATTGTAGTCAATCACAGAGCGTATAAATGATACATAAAACATTCTAGCAAGTCTCACGTTGATTCCATGATTGACACCAACAAGGACCCGCAAGGGCTTTAATCTCTCCCACAGTCTCCTCTTGAGAGAAGAAAGGTACCCAGGGTCGTTAATGGGGACACCAAGGTATTTGTAAGACTCGCACTTCTCAAGTGCTCGCCCATCTATATGATAATTGGGTGGTGGAATACCACATGGAATGAGGGCACGAGTTTTCTGTACAGAGATAAGGAGGCCACATTCCTCAGCTCTAGTAGCAAAAGCCTCGAGCAGAACTTGCATTCTAGGCTCGGTGGCAGCCTGTAAACATATATCATCAGCATAACAAATGACAGTGTCTTCATTATTTGTTGGAAGATCTTTAATAAGTTTATGCATCAGAACGTTGAACAACAAGGGACTGAGGACCCCTCCTTGTGGAGTTCCCAGTTCAAAGTGTTTGCTCTCTGTGCTTTTAACACCATTAAACAAAACATGCTGTTCGATTAGCCAAATAGCCCTTTATCCATTTCAGTAATTTTCCTTGTATTCCCAGCTCGGCAAGCTGTTCCAGTATGATTTCTCTGTTTGCTGTATCAAAAGCTGCTGTTAGATCGATGAAGACTGCTTGAGGGGAAGTTTCAATATGTGCGAAGTATTCAGCAAAACAGTGTTGTGTACTGAGCCCAGGCATAAATCCAAACAGTTGGGGTGACAGGTGCCCCTGTATACGATACACGAGTCTGTTAAGAACAATACGTTCAAGCACTTTACAAACACACGATGTTAGAGATATGGGTCTATAATTATCTGAGTGTGGTTTGGGGATGGGAACAATGACACTCTTTGTCCAAACATCAGGTAATACTCCTTCACGTAAACTCATTCTGTACAACACTAATAGTAGATTACCTGGTACGTGTGAGACTAATCTCAGTAGACTGAAAATAATACCGACCTCTCCAGGAGCAGTTGATTTTCCCATCTTTAGTGCAGGAGAGGTGGCAGCAAACCAGGTGACCTTGGAAAGGTTCGAAATTACAAGAGATGAGGTAAAGAAGCACCTATTGGAGCTGGATGTGAGAAAAGCTGTTGGGCCTGACGGAATCTCACCATGGGTATTGAAAGAGTGTGCAGGAGCACTTTGCTTGCCACTCTCCATAATGGAAGTAGGTCACTGGAAACGGGAGACCTACCAGAAATATGGAAGACTGCTAATGTAGCCAATATACAAAAAGGGTGACAGACAAGAGGCACTGAACTACAGGCCAGTGTCCATAACTTGTATACCATGCAAGGTGATGGAGAAGATTGTGAGAAAAACCTAGTAACACATCTGGAGAGAAGACACTTCGTGACAACCCATCAACATGGGTTCAAGGAGACGCTTCGTGACAACCCATCAACATGGGTTCAATTCTATCAAGCCTTACAGGCTTGATAGAATTCTACGATCAGGTGACAAAGATTAAGCAAAAAAGAGAAGGATGGGCGGACTGCATTTTTTTGGACTGCCAGAAAGCCTTTGATACAGTACCCCATAAAAGGTTGATGCATAAGCTGGAGAAACAGGCAGGAGTAACTGGTAGGGCGCTCCAGTGGATAAGGGAGTACCTAAGCAATAGGAAGCAGAGAGTTACAGTGAGGGGTAAGACCTCAGACTGGCGTGAAGTCACCAGTGGAGTCTCACAGGGCTCTGTGCTTGGACCTATCCTGTTTCTGATATATGTAAATGATCTCCCAGAGGGTATAGACTCATTCCTCTCAATGTTTGCTGACGACGCCAAAATTATGAGAAGGATTAAGACAGAGAAGGACAGCTTGAGGTTTCAAGAAGACCTGGACAAGCTGCAGGAATGGTCGAACAAATGGCTGTCAGAGTTTAACTCAAGCAAATGTAATGTAATGAAGATAGGGGTAGGAAGCAGGAGACCAGATACAAGGTATCATTTGGGAGATGAAATACTTCAAGAGTCAGAGAGAGAGAAAGACCTGGGGGTTGATATCACGCGTCCCCTGAAGCTCATATCAAGAGGATAACATCAGCAGCATATGCCAGGTTGGCCAACATAAGAACGGCCTTTAGAAACTTGTGTAAGGAATCTTTCAGAACATTATACACCACATATGTCAGACCAATCCTGGAGTATGCGGCTCCAGCATGGAGTCCATATCTAGTCAAGCATAAGACTAAACTGGAAAAGGTTCAAAGGTTTGCCACCAGACTAGTACCCGAGCTGAGAGGTATGAGCTACGAGGAGAGACTACGGGAATTAAACCTTACTTCGTTGGAAGACAGAAGAGTTAGGGGGGACATGATCACCACATTCAAGATTCTCAAGGGAATCGACAGGGTTGATAAAGACAGGCTATTTAACACAAGGGGCACACGCACTAGGGGACACAGGTGGAAACTGAGTGCCCAAATGAGCCACGGAGATATTAGAAAGAACTTTTTTAGTGTCAGAGTGGTTGACAAATGGAATGCATTAGGAAGTAATGTGGTGGAGGCTGACTCCATACACAGTTTCAAGTGTAGATATGATAGAGCCCAATAGGCTCAGGAACCTGTACACCTGTTGATTGACGGTTGAGAGGCGGGACCAAAGAGCCAGAGCTCAACCCCTGCTAGCACAACTAGGTGAGTACAACTAGGTGAGTATACACACACACACACACACACACAGATGAAAGACTATCAGATATAGAGGTGACAGCAGAGGAGGTAATGAAACAGTTGACAACACTGGATGTAAATAAAGCTGTTGGACCAGACAAAGTATCACCGTGGATACTTAAAGAGGCAGCGCAGGCTCTCAGCGTGCCTCTGGCAATGATCTTTAATGAGTCACTTATGTGGGAGAATTGCCCAGTTGCTGGAAGGAGGCAAATGTCGTACCGATTTTCAAGAAAGGTGATAGGGAGGAGGCACTTAACTACAGACCCGTATCACTGACAAGCATCCCCTGCAAAATACTTGAAAGAATAATTAGGCTAAGACTTGTTGAGCACCTAGAGAGCATTGGGTTTGTAAACAAGCACCAACATGGGTTCTGGACAGGGAAATCATGCCTAACAAACCTTTTAGAATTCTATGATAAAGTAACAAGGATAAGGCAGGACAGAGAAGGCTGGGCAGACTGCATATTTCTTGACTGCCAAAAGACCTTTGATACAGTACCGCACATGAGACTGCTATACAAACTTGAGAGGCAGGCAGGAGTAAGCGGAAAGGCCCTAGTATGGGTGAAGAACTACCTAACAGGAAGGAGCCAGAGGGTAATGGTAAGGGGCGAAAAGTCGGACTGGCGAACAGTAACAAGTGGAGTACCTCAAGGATCGGTGCTGGGACCAATCCTCTTTCTAATTTACGTAAATGATATGTTTACAGGAGTGGAATCATACATGTCAATGTTTGCAGATGACGCAAAATTAATGAGAAGAGTTGTGACAGACGAGGATTGTAGGATCCTCCAAGAGGACTTAAACAGGTTGCAGAGATGGTCAGAGAAATGGCTACTGGAGTTTAACACCAGTAAATGTAAAGTTATGGAAATGGGATCAGGTGCTAGGAGACCAAAGAGACAGTACACAATAAAGGGGAACAGCCTACCTGTAACGATTCGAGAAAGAGACCTGGGAGTGGATGTGACACCTAATCTAACTCCTGAGGCACATATAAATAGGATAACGACAGCAGCGTACTCTACACTGGCGAAAATTAGAACTTCATTCAGAAACCTAAATGAGGAGGCTTTTAGGGCGCTTTACACTGCCTACGTGAGACCCGTCTTAGAGTATGCTGCGCCATCATGGAGCCCCCACCTGAAGAAACACATAAAGAAACTGGAGAAGGTTCAGAGGTTTGCGACGAGGCTTGTCCCAGAGTTACGAGGGATAGGATATGAAGAGCGTCTGCAGGAACTGAACCTTACGACACTAGAGAAAAGAAGGGAGAGAGGAGATATGATAGGGACATATAAAATACTCAGGGGAATTGACAAAGTGGAAATAGATGAAATGTTCGCAGGTAATAATAACAGAACGAGGGGACATGGGTGGAAACTGGAAACTCAGATGAGTCACAGAGATGTTAGGAAGTTTTCTTTTAGCGTGAGAGTAGTGGAAAAATGGAATGCACTTGGGGAACAGGTTGTGGAAGCAAATACTATTCATACTTTTAAAACTAGGTATGATAGGGAAATGGGACAGGAGTCATTGCTGTAAACAACCGATAGCTGGAAAGGAGGGATCCAAGAGTCAATGCTCGATCCTGTAAGCACAAATAGGTGAGTACACACAGGAAGTAGCCCGCCCGCTGTCCACTCAGCTACCAGCGCCCTCAACGTGTACTCACCTAGTTGTGATTGCGGGGGTTGAGCTTTCTCTCATTGGTCCCGCCTCTCAACTATCAATCAACTGGTGTATAGATTCCTGAGCCTACTGGGCTCTATCCAACCCATCCTCCGAATTGGCAGTACGGTTAAATACTAAGTACATTTCTTTACTGTCATACATAATACATAATTGCACTTATGGGGCTGTTGCATTTACCTCCCCATTTATTCTCCTAGTTATTTGTTAGGGCACTCAGATTTTTAGGATAAAGTTTCTAAGTTTGATTTGGTATGCTCAAGTTTTAAATATCAAGATTTTTTTTACTTTTATTAAATAATAGAGATTTTATAAAAAAAAATTAATATATCATAAGATATTTTACAATTTATTGTTATATTTTAGTTTTGTTTTATTAGTTTTATAAAACTTTAATATCAATATAGCTATAGATTAAGTACTAATTGTAATTAAGAAGCAATAAAATGCTTATCTTCAAACCCTAAGATTAGATTAGGTTGTGGTTTTCTGTCTTTCAGGTAAACTCAAATATTCACAATATATTTGACTACGGTTTAATACTAAGTGAAAATAATTATAATTCCTGACTGCTATGAATAGTAGTACATAATTGCACTAACTTGTGCTGTTACACTTACCTCCACATTTTTTGGAGTACGGGCTACTCTATTATATTTACATTTGAAACTGTGTATGGAGTCAGCCTCCACCACATCACTTCCTAGTGCATTCTATTTGTTAACTACTCTGACACTGAAAAAATTCTTTCTAACGTCTCTGTGGCTCATCTGGGTACTAAGTTTCCACCTTTGTCCCCTTGTTCGTGTCCCACCCGTGCTGAAGAGTTTGTCTTTGTCCACCCTGTCAATTCCCCTGAGAATTTTGTACGTGGTTATTATGTCTCCCCTTACTCTTCTGTTTTCCAGGGACGTGAGGTTCAGCTGATTCAGCCTTTCCTCGTAGCTCATACCTCTCAGTTCCGGGACAAGTCTGGTGGCATACCGCTGAATCTTCTCTAACTTTTCTTGTGTTTAACTAGGTATGGACTCCAGGCTGGAGCTGCATATTCCAGGATTGGTCTGACATAAGTGGTATACAGGGTCCTGAACTATTCCTTACGCAAGTTTCTAAAGGCAGTTCTTATGTTGGCCAACCTAGCAAATGCCGCTGGTGATATCCTTTTGATGTAGGCCTCTGGGGACAGATTCAGTGTAATATCAACCCCCAGATCATTCTCTCTATTTGACTATTGCAGGATTTCACCTCCCAGATGGTACCTTGTGTTTATCCTTATACTCCCTTCGCATAATTTCATTACTTTACACTTTCCTGAGTTGAACTTCAGTAGCCATTTTCTAGATCATTCCTCCAGTTTGTTCAGGTCATCCTGTAGTCTCTGTCTATCTTCATCTGTCTTCATTCTTCTCATAATTTTTGCATCATCAGCAAACATTGAGACGAATGAGTCTATACCCTCTGGAAGATCGGTTTACATATATCAGAAACAGGATGGGTCCAAGTACAGAGCCCTGTGGGACTCCTCTGGTGACATCTCGCCACTCTGATGTCTCCCCCCCCCCCACAATTACTCACTGTTTCCTGTTGCTTAGATACTCCCTTATCCACTGAAACACCTTACCTTTTAGTCCTGCCTGCTGCTTCAACTTTTGTAATAGTCTTTTATGGGATACTGTGTCAAAGGCTTTCTGACAGTCCAAGAAAATGCAGTCTACCCACCCTTCTCTTTCCTGCCTAATTTTTATTGTTTGATCATATAATTCTATTAAACCTGTGAGACATGATTTACCATCCCTGAATCCATGCTGGTGGTGTGTCACAAAGCTATTTCCCTCCAGATGCTCTATGAGCCTTTGCCTTACGATCTTCTCCATCACCTTGTATGTATCCAAGTTAGGGAAACTGCCCTATAGTTCAATGCCTCTTGCCTGTCACCCTTTATGTATATTGGGATTACATTAGCTGTCTTCCAGCTTTCCGGTAGGTCTCCTGTTTCCAGTGACCCTTTATACACCATAGAGAGTCGGACATTTAGTGATTCTGCACCTTCCTTTAGTATCCTATTTATTCACCTAGTATCACCAAGCTTTATGTATTCACCTAGTTGTGCTTGCGGGGGTTGAGCTCTGCTCTTTCGGCCCGCCTCTCAACTGCCAATTAACTGGTGCCTTCAGTCTGTCCCCAGCTTCTGGGCAGAGCAGACATGAGGGGTCAGGCGCTCCTCGCCAAAGCAGCAGGCCGCACCCTCAGACACTGAATATGATCTCTTATCAATAGTGCTCACTCACTGTGCCCTGCCATAGCGTCCCCTCACACAATAACAAGCAAAGTGAACCTTGCCGGCAACGCCTTAATAGGGTTTCTTAGAGAAATACGGAGCTTGTGTGTGAGGGGGTGACAAAAATCTTGAATAGGATTAGTTAGCATCTTAGAGCATTCTTAGGCAGCTCTGAGCCTATAGGTAGGAAGAGTATATATATATATATATATATATATATATATATATATATATATATATATATATATATATATATATATATATATATATATATATATATATATATATGGCACAACTCTCCTAAACACGAGAGTTAAGTATACAACTTTAGAACACTTTCCCACCAGGAGACTCGAACCCTAGCCAGCACAGAAGCCTTCCAGTAACTGGCATAACAGGTACGCCTTAACCCGCTCCACCACCCGCTCAGACCCTTAAAAGAGATGGTAATTTCGGAGTATTTAAATACCCCAAAGATCAACACCTCCCAAGAGCACCAGAGCAAGTGAGGGGTCATTTATACGTTAATTTCATCAAGTCCCTGTTAATATGGGAAGACACAGTGTCTCTGCTTAAGGCACAACTCTCCTAAACACGAGAGTTAAGTATACAACTTTAGAACACTTTCCCACCAGGAGACTCGAACCCTAGCCAGCACAGAAGCCTTCCAGCAACTGGCATAACAGGTACGCCTTAACCCGCTCCACCACCCGCTCAGACCCTTAAAAGAGATGGTAATTTCGGAGTATTTAAATACCCCAAAGATATTGCTGTGCTGGCTAGGGTTCGAGTCTCCTGGTGGGAAAGTGTTCTAAAGTTGTATACTTAACTCTCGTGTTTAGGAGAGTTGTGCCTTAAGCAGAGACACTGTGTCTTCCCATATTAACAGGGACTTGATGAAATTAACGTATAAATGACCCCTCACTTGCTCTGGTGCTCTTGGGAGGTGTTGATCTTTGGGGTATTTAAATACTCCGAAATTACCATCTCTTTTAAGGGTCTGAGCGGGTGGTGGAGCGGGTTAAGGCGTACCTGTTATGCCAGTTGCTGGAAGGCTTCTGTGCTGGCTAGGGTTCGAGTCTCCTGGTGGGAATGTGTTCTAAAGTTGTATACTTAACTCTCGTGTTTAGGAGAGTTGTGCCTTAAGCAGAGACACTGTGTCTTCCCATATTAACAGGGACTTGATGAAATTAACGTATAAATGACCCCTCACTTGCTCTGGTGCTCTTGGGAGGTGTTGATCTTTGGGGTATTTAAATACTCCGAAATTACCATCTCTTTTAAGGGTCTGAGCGGGTGGTGGAGCGGGTTAAGGCGTACCTGTTATGCCAGTTGCTGGAAGGCTTCTGTGCTGGCTAGGGTTCGAGTCTCCTGGTGGGAAAGTGTTCTAAAGTTGTATATATATATATATATATATATATATATATATATATATATATATATATATATATATATATATATAGGCCTTCCAGAAGCCTATCCGTATCTGTAACACAGAACAGTTGTACAATTGACTGAAATCTGTGGCACCCAAGCACGCTGTGCTACACCAGTGTGTGTGTGTGTAATTATCTAAGTGTAGTTACAGGATGAGAGCTACGTTCGGGTGTGTGTGTGTGTGTACTCACGTAATTCACCTAATTGTGCTTGCGGGGGTTGAGCTCTGGCTCTTTGGTCCCGCCTCTCAATCGTCAATCAACAGGTGTACAGGTTCCTGAGCCTATTGGGCTCAATCATATCTACACTTGAAACTGTGTATGGAGTCAGCCTCCACCACATCACTTCCTAATGCATTCCATTTGTCAACCACTCTGACACTAAAAAAGTTCTTTCTAATATCTCTGTGGCTCATTTGGGCACTCAGTTTCCACCTGTGTCCCCTAGTGCGTGTGCCCCTTGTGTTAAATAGCCTGTCTTTATCTACCCTATCAATTCCCTTGAGAACCTTGAATGTGGTTATCATGCCCCCCCCCCCCTAACTCTTCTGTCTTCCAGCGAAGTGAGGTTTAATTCCCGTAGCCTCTCCTCGTAGCTCATACCTCTCAGCTCGGGTACTAGTCTGGTGGCAAACCTTTGAACCTTTTCCAGTTTGGTCTTATCCTTGACTAGATATGGACTCCATGCTGGGGCTGCATACTCCAGGATTGGTCTGACATATGTGGTATACAAAGTTCTGAATGATTCCTTACACAAGTTTCTGAATGCCATTCTTATGTTGGCCAGCCTGGCATATGCCGCTGATGTTATCCTCTTGATATGGGCTGCAGGGGACAGGTCTGGCGTGATGTCAACCCCCAAGTCTTTCTCTCTCTGTGACTCTTGAAGAATTTCATCTCTCAAATGATACCTTGTATCTGGCCTCCTGCTCCCTACGCCTATCTTCATTACATTACATTTGCTTGGGTTAAACTCTAACAACCATTTGTTCGACCATTCCTTCAGCTTGTCTAGGTCTTCTTGAAGCCTGAAGCAGTCCTCCTATGTCTTAATCCTTCTTATAAATTTGGCATCGTCAGCAAACATTGAGAGAAATGAATCTATACCCTCCGGGAGATCATTTACATATATCAGAAACAAGATAGGTCCGTGTACAGAGCCCTGTGGTGCTCCACTGATGACTTCACGCCAATCCGAGGTCTCACCCCTCACCATAACTCTCTGCTTCCTATTGCTTAGGTACTCCCTTATCCACTGGAGCACCTTACGAGCTACACCTGCCTGTCTCTCCAGCTTATGTACCAGCCTCTTATGCGGTACTGTGTCAAAGGCTTTCCGACAATCCAAGAAAACGCATTCCGCCCAGCCTTCTCTTTCTTGCTTAATCTTTGTGTGTGTGTGTGTGTGTGTGTGTGTGTGTGTGTGTGTGTGTGTGTGTGTGTGTGTGTGTGTGTGTGTGTGTGTGTGTGTGTGTGTGTGTGTGTGTACTCACCTATATGTACTCACCTATATGTGCTTGCAGGATCGAGCATTGACTCTTGGATCCCTCCTTTCCAGCTATCGGTTGTTTACAGCAATGACTCCTGTCCCATTTCCCTATCATACCTAGTTTTAAAAGTATGAATAGTATTTGCTTCCACAACCTGTTCCCCAAGTGCATTCCATTTTTCCACTACTCTCACGCTAAAAGAAAACTTCCTAACATCTCTGTGACTCATCTGAGTTTCCAGTTTCCACCCATGTCCCCTCGTTCTGTTATTATTACGTGTGAACATTTCATCTATTTCCACTTTGTCAATTCCCCTGAGTATTTTATATGTCCCTATCATATCTCCTCTCTCCCTTCTTTTCTCTAGTGTCGTAAGGTTCAGTTCCTTCAGCCGCTCTTCATATCCCATCCCTCGTAACTCTGGGACAAGCCTCGTCGCAAATCTCTGAACCTTCTCCAGTTTCTTTATGTGTTTCTTCAGGTGGGGGCTCCATGATGGCGCGGCATACTCTAAGACGGGTCTCACGTAGGCAGTGTAAAGCGCCCTAAAAGCCTCCTCATTTAGGTTTCTGAATGAAGTTCTAATTTTCGCCAGTGTAGAGTACGCTGCTGTCGTTATCCTATTTATATGTGCATCAGGAGTTAGATTAGGTGTCACATCCACTCCCAGGTCTCTTTCTCGAATCGTTACAGGTAGGCTGTTCCCCTTCATTGTGTACTGTCCCTTTGGTCTCCTGTCACCTGATCCCATTTCCATAACTTTACATTTACTGGTGTTAAACTCCAGTAGCCATTTCCCTGACCATCTCTGCAGCCTGTTTAAGTCCTCTTGGAGGATCCTACAATCCTCGTCTGTCACAACTCTTCTCATTAATTTTGCGTCATCCGCAAAATGTATGTGTGTGTGTGTGTGTGTGTGTGTGTGTGTGTGTGTGTGTGTGTGTGTGTGTGTGTGTGTGTGTGTGTGTGTGTATGTGTGTGTGTGTGTGTGTGTGTGTGTGTGTGTGTGTGTGTGTGTGTGTGTGTGTGTGTGTGTGTGTGTGTGTGTGTGTGTGTGTGTGTGTGTGTGTGTGTGTGTGTGTGTGTGTGTGTGTGTGTGTGTGTGTGTGTGTGTGTGTGTGTGTGTGTGTGTGTGTGTGTGTGTGTGTGTGTGTGTGTGTGTGTGTGTGTGTGTGTGTGTGTGTGTGTGTGTGTGTGTGTGTGTGTGTTTACTAGTTGTGTTTTTACGGGGGTTGAGCTTTGCTCTTTTGGCCCGCCTCTCAACTGTCAATCAACTGTTTACTAACTACTACTTTTTTTTTTTTTTTTTCACACCACACACACACACCCCAGGAAGCAGCCCGTGACAGCTGACTAACTCCTAGGTACCTATTTACTGCTAGGTAACAGGGGCATTCAGGGTGAAAGAAACTTTGCCCATTTGTTTTTGCCTCGTGCGGGAATCGAACCCGCGCCACAGAATTACGAATCCTGCGCGCTATCCACCAGGCTACGAGGCCCCGAGACCGTGTGTGTGTGTGTGTACTCACCATGTTTTGTGGGAAATTTGAAGTTCTCTCGAATATGAACGGTATTTGACCATTCCTCAGAAAGCGACCAACAACAGTCGACTAACAACCAAGTTCCTAATTACTGCTAGGTGAACAGAGGCAACGGGTGCAAGGAGACGCGCCTAGCTGTCTCGCCCTGCCCAGGATGTGTGTGTGTGTGTGTGTGTGTGTGTGTGTGTGTGTGTGTGAGAGAGAGAGAGAGAGTGAGAGAGAGAGAGAGAGAGAGAGAGAGAGAGAGAGAGAGAGAGAGAGAGAGAGAGAGAGAGAGAGAGAGAGAGAGAGAGAGAGAGAGAGAGAGAGAGAGAGAGAGAGAGAGAGGGGTGGCAGCCAGAGCCGACGAGCCGACCACACCCCACCACCTGTTTACCCAAGAGGCCGGTGGTCACCTAGGGTGTCTCTCCAGGCCCTATTATAGGGTGCTGTAAGAACCATTCTCCTCTGGCATACTTAAACCTCAGCTGTTAATCCTACTTGAACCCACTGAGAGTGCTCTACCCCTCAAGAGCAGGTCTGTGACTATTGGTGCTGATGACTGGTAAAGACATGCTACCTTCTCAACCATTTGTAATGCGAATCAACGTCAAAGGATTATAAATGGTTACAACCAGGTATCGGGTGAAGTTACTTCAATTAATGTCGCCTGAAGAAGCAAGTATAGAGGAGGTAGCTGCCGGCCTCCCTCCCACCATGACCAGTGACACTCTCACCCCACCACCCAGTGATGGGTTTGTGACCGTGTTAAGTAAACACCAGAAAAGGAAACAAAAGCTTGGTTAACAACAGAGTGGACGACGTCTACAAGCACCAAAGATAGAGTACACGCGCCTGGCCATCCCTAAAGGCACCACTGTAGCTGACAAGATTGTTTGGAGCAAGGAACTAAGCAGGGTGCACACACCTGGCTCTGTAGACCTGCTACGTCCACATGTCAACTCCCTATATGTGTACGTTTCAAGAAAGAATGAGCATGTTGTGAATGCTCTTCTGCAAGGGACAGTAGGTGGTATAAAGTTCTCCCTTCAAGATAATCCATCACGAAACAAGAAGATGGATGAATACCTGGTCTACAGTTACCATCACGAGTGTCCACTAGAGTGGGCCTATGAATTAGACGGGGTACACACAGCAAGACGATTGAACAAAAATGGTAAACCTACCAATCAAATAGTCATAGTCTGGAAGAAGCCTGATCCGCCACCTAAAAAGCATTGGTTTGGTGGGGTGTATGCGCCCCCTAGCACGTTCAGGGTGTGGGAGCCAGACCCTGTGGAGTGTTATGAGTGCTGTGGCAGTGGCCACATAGCTAAGCACTGCTGGTGCCACACACCCAAGTGTGCTCTCTGTTCCGGTGATCATGCACTGAAGGACTGTCAGTATAAGAAGACCAGAAACCAAAGAAAGCAGGAACAGGAGCAACAGAACACGGTAACAGAAGCAGGGCAACAACCTATATCTGTGGCTCCGTCTAAACCGCCGCTGAAGTGTTTCAGATGTGGTACGGAAGGAGTCACCATCTGGCACTCAGACTGTACCAAACGGCCAGCCTCCCTTGGCACAAGGAGGCAAGTGCCCGAGACACAACAAGTGCCTACTGATGCCGGCTCTAGTACTGTTGACCCATTTCATAGTGATGACAGTACCATCAACGCCCCTGACAACACACAACAGCCTGAGAACAGTTGAAGGACAGTTAGCAGCCTTGCAAGCACAGGTAGCAGAATTGGTTGAAATTATACAGTCGCTACGTCAGACTCCTTCACAAGAGATACAACAGCCTCCACACTGCTGGGTCACAGCTGTGGCCCTCTCTAGTAAAGGTACCTGCGGTGGTAGTGGCGGCGGCGGCAGTGGTGTCAGCGGCAGTGGCAGTGGTGGCGGCGGCGGCGACGACGTTGTCAGTCAACTCAGTGATGATAGTAGTGATAGTGACACAGAAACATTAACTCGAAAAGGAAGTCAACCCACACCAGTATATATTAAAATGATTAACGAACTTAACGAAAGCGTTCGAGTCAAGTACCAGAATGAAAATGATAAGTCTGCGTGATAGTGCTTATGCCATGAAACTTACAGAGAACATTTACTCACGGACCATCCCGAGTTCCTCAGTGATCGAAAGATTGATGACATCACCAGGTGTTACTGATGACACCAAACACCAGGCTGGTGAGGCTCTTTACGTCGTAGAGTCACTAATTAACACATTGTGGAAGTGGGACAAGGACAACATTGGGACCACCAGTCCCACAGAGGAACAACACCAAGACGATGGCTACTACTGACACAAGGACCATTAGGTTTCTCAGTTGGAACATTCGTAGCATCAACAAAAGACTGAATGATCTAATTGCACCAGTTACAAGTTACATAGATATAATTGCCATACAGGAGCCCTACACGTCCAACATGATAAATAAAACCCCACCAAAGATCAGAGGGTATGCATCCTATACTTGCAGTAAAGCCACAGGCCTACTAACATACATCAGAAGTGATTTACCGCATACTCTTGTGAGCACGTCACACAATGTACACACACAGTACCATCACTTTCATGTACAAACTGCAGCAGGCCTCAACGTATATGCCAGAAGCCAGAAACTCAATGTAACATTGCTCCCAGATCTAAACAATCATGGGACAATATACATGGGAGATTTTATTGCTAGACATATTTCGCTGGGAGGCAGTACTAACAACGATAATGTATGCAAATTTTCAAATATGTTTATGACAACAGATTAACCGTGTATACTACGGATACCCAAACTCATTTATTGGGAGGCAGACTTGATTATGTAATGGGTAGAAACCTTGTGCAAGATAGGATGGAATGTTCATTGGTAAATCACTTGGTTAGTGATTCCTATACAGTTTCTGCTTCCTATGAGGTACAGTGTGATGTACCTAATAGACATCAGAGACGGAAAATGAATATTCCATATGGCTTGCATAACCACTTTATTAATTGTATTTCAAAATGGTATCAAGATTACACAATAACGAATGTACAAGCCTTCTCCAGAGATCTCGTTGATACGATTACTACCTACTACGACACAAGGGTATTTGTGTCGTAGTAGGTATTTGACCCCGTATTTGTTAAAGAACATGAACGAGTAAAGCAGTTTGGAGGTTGTGACGGTGCCCTCTCCAGTTTCTTTCATATGCCAGCTGTAAGAGTCATATCAGCTTACCTGCAGGTTCTCTGAGGTGCAGGGAATCTTTTAAGGTATGAGGCTTCCAGAATGGTTGCTTATTTGGGGAGAAATTTGCATTTGTAAATTTGCAGGGAAGTGGAAAAGTCGCGCCCTGGGTACAACAAAATGGCGCCGCCTGGCCTGCAAATCCACCATTTTGTGTACGACGCCCCGCCGGTCGGTGATTGACTGGCTGAGGTCACATGACTTCGTTGACCAATCAGAGCCCGCCCCTGGGTCTGTGACGTCACCGAGAGACCTGGCGCTCTAGACGCTCAGAGATACTTGGCGCTTCGTTAAGAGCAGACGTGTGCCGATTGAGCTCTCAGAGTTCCAAGGTCTAAGAGCCTCCTTAAGTGGATATACACAGCCTGACGAATGTATAGTGACTAACAACGACTGCAGCACTTCAGAGAAGTGCGTGGAAGCCTAATCCAGCGTTGTTAGGGTACAGAGGATCGTGTGCAAATAGTCTTGGAGAAGTCGAGAGAGTCACGACGGCTGGAGGAATGAGTGACTCGCCGTCAGTGGAACTCGAAAGCATTCAGAGCTGTTGTGATTGGATCACGCCCACTAGGAACTCGGGAGGGAGAAGATGCATCCTAATCCTTGAGTGTGGTCTCGGTGAAGGAGTGCTTGAGGGAACGATGCATGCAGTGACGACTGGACGAGCCAACGCCCAGGAACTTCACTCAGGGAATGAGCACGGAGATGACGAGGATCTTCACGACGCCTATGGACTGGTGAGGCTTCTGGAACGCTGGGAACAACGCGAGGAACGGAGTACCCAGCGAACCGCGACTGGGGCATAGGCGTCTTGAGAACAAGATATGTTAAGGTAGATCATATTTCCCTCCCATATTTCCCTTGGTTGTTAGGCAAGATAGGCCTATTATTATGCTTAGGCATTTATTAGAGTGCATATAAGTCATAGGAGTAGATTAGGCTGTGGGACAGCACGTATATATTATTCTGCTGATTGGTGAAGACAGCTTGTGGCCGACCCATGAAGAAGTGAGGAGCGACGTGGATGAAGTTGCCCAGTGATCCCTTAAACTCATCAGCTGATATGAGCTGCCGGCGGCCACCAGAGGAGCGCTGCTGTCACCATTACTACTATTATTTCCCCCCCCCCCCTTCCCCATCCGGCCCGTTGGCACCGTGAGGGGGCTTAGTGGACGGCTGCCGGAGTGTGATGCTCCGTAGGACAGTCCTCTGTCCTTTTGTGGCCTTGCACTCCTGCTGCTGTCTTCTCTAATTGTGCCGGATCGCTTTTCCTTTTCCTTATGTTTCGTTTTTCTCCCCCCTTTTCTCCTGTCTGCTTGTCGTTTCCTGCCGACCTTTTGCTTGTTTTGGTTAATCCTTTGGACTTCTTCTATTTTGATGCCCAGGTGCTTGAGGAGGCATACTCTTGCACCCGTAGAACTGTAGTACCCAACGTCTCGAGCGAGGGGAACCTTTTATTGTCAGTCCCCCTGTCCTCGCTGAACCCGATCTCGACGGACTGACGGTTCTTAAGGTAGCGTTTGTGGGCCTAAAATCACGACGCACACCTAGGAGGCCACGGCATGATCGGCGATAGCTTCTTGTTGGGTGTCCTGCCTCTAATTGTGGCTCCATGGTGGGTATGGGGGCACATTCGTGGATGAATTTCTCTCTTCGTCTCTATGTCAATGAATGTTTCTGTTGTACCCTCTCAGGCTCGTGGGGTGGGCGACCAAGCCCCTGAGTCGGCCTGTGTTGGAAAACCGGGCTCTGTAGCCCCCGCTGCGTTGGGCCCCGACCTTGCTCTTCCTTTGACCGTCCTGACTTCTTCCCCCAGCTCCCCTCCCTCCTCTGTGGTTGGGTCGAGCCTCAAGCCCCCAGTGGTGACCTCTTCGTCCCCTGGTGTGGCTAAGTCTCTCATTGTGACTACTGCGCCTTTTAACCCCTCTCTCTCTGGGGGTTCTTAACGCCGTCCGCACCATGGCCGCACTCACTCGATTCCTTCCCGTACTGATGCGTATCAGGCCTTGTTTAGTCCCGCTTCATGGGCCCAGTACTTTGATCTCCTCCCTCTTGATTCTGCGCCTCCTGATGATTTCTGCCCCCATCGGCATCTTGTTGATTCCGTGGATGCCTCTGTTACCTTCAACCCCACTCGTCTCGGTACACGTGTCGTTGCTGCTCCTTTTCAGGATGCAGCTTCTGCTTGGCTGCCATATCCTGCCTTGGTGAGATCCCTGTTCGGGTCTCAAAGAACGCTTGGTTGAATGCCAGTGTTGGCACTATTCTCCTCCCACCCCATGTTGCGACCGGTGTTCAGAATCTGCAGGACTGCCACGATGACATTCGGCATATCCTTGATGCCCAAGGCCATTCTGTCCTCCAAGTAGACTCGTTTACTCGTCCCCCTTGTGGTCGTCGCCATCAACCCCTTCGGGTTGTGAAGATTACCTTTGACGGTAGGACCCTTCCATCCTGTCATTCTAGCTGGTGCCAGGTGCTCTGTCCAGAACATTCCTTCTCCTCGGCTTTGTAACAAGTGCTGGAGGTTTGGGTATGGTGCCCTCCGCTGCTCTGGGACTGTCTCTCTCTGTCCTTTGTGTAGGAGCGAAGGTCACTCTAAGTCGGAGTGCACTTCTCCCCAGGCTCGCTGCCTCAACTGCGGTGAGGCCCACCCTACCTTCTCCCGTGCCTGTATCCATTACAAGCTTGAGGCGGCCGTCCTCAACTTGAAGCACTGGGAGCGTTTATCTTTTCCTGTGGCGAAGCGCCAGGTTCGCCGGCTCCCGCCTTATGTTAACATTTCTTATGCTTGCGTGTAGTGCTCTTCCTCTCCTCGTCCTTCCCACCTTCCTCAGACCCACAACCGCTTTCGAGCCTTGGACCCTGATGCGCCCACTGCCCCCTCCTCTGTTCCTTTGAGTTCTGTCCCGAAGGGTCCCCCTTCTGGTCCTCTGTCTGGGGTTCCCCCTTCTTTCTGCCCGGTCGGTCATGTCTCCTGTGTCTCTTCCTCGTCTCCCTCCGATCCTCCTTCCCATCCTTCTCCTCCATCTATTGACTCTCCCCGCCGCCTGTCAGTGCAGGCTGATGTCCATCGCTCTCCTACCGGCCGTCGTGTGTGCTCTCGTTCAGCTTCTCCTGTTGAGCAACCCGTTCTCGCAAATTTAATAAGTCAATATTGACTTATTAAATATGTGCATAGGTGACATACTTAACATAATAGATACCCTTAAAAAGATTCATAGAAAACACCGACCTTACCTAACCTACTTAGTATGTTAACATAAGCATCTTATTGCTTCGTAATTACAATTATTACCTAACCTATAATAGGTATAGGTTAAGTAATAATTGTAATTACGAAGCAATAAGATGCTTATCTTAAGATACTAACAAGGTTAGGTAAGGTCGGTGTTTTCTATGAATCTTTTTAAGGGTATCTATTATGTTTAGTATATCACCTATGCACGTAGTTAATAAGTCAATATTGACTTTACGAATTTGCGAGAACGGGTTGTGTTGAGACACTAGAATCCGTTGCCCAGCACATAGTTGCTGGGACACCTGTCTCTTTAGGTCAGAAGCGTAAGTCTGGCTCCTCTCCTTCCTCCTCCCTGGCGGATAAGAAAGCTTTGCTTTCTTCCTCGGCCCCTACTTCTGACTCTATCGCCCTTTCCCCTCCCGTTTTGGTGGTTGTGCCTCCTGTTCCTGCTATGGGGGTTTCTTTGGCCCCCGCTTCCCTCTCGGTTGCTGCCCTTGCTGAGGTGCGCTCCTCTCTTTCTACTCCCCTCTTCCTGCTGCTGTCCTTGACTACTCCTCTTGGTTGCCTCCTCCTCCTCCGGACCCCGCCCATCCGCCTCTGGTCTGTTCTCCCGCTTCCTTCCCTCTGTCTTTGCTTAGTTTACCCATGCCCCCTAACCCTGACTTTGCGGACCCTGATCCCGACCTTGGTCTTCTTTAACGTGCTATGTTGCTCTTTTGCCTTTGTTTCTTGTTCTCTGTTGTTGTCCTTTCTCTTCTCGTCGATGTCTATTCTTCAATGGAACGTTTGGGGTTATTACGCCAATTTCCTTGAACTCCAACTTCTGATTTCGCGATTTTTCACCCCTTTGTGTCTGTCTCCAGGAGCCGATGCTTGGGGCTCGTCCTGGTCGCTTTCGTGGCTATTCCTTTCTCTCCCCTCCCCCCCAGCTGTTGCTGGGGCTCCTAACTCTTCTCCTCTCTTGATTCGCTCTGATGTTCCCTTTGTCCCCTTACTTTTTCCTTTGCCTCTCCATTGTTCTGCTGCTCGTATCTTTGTGGGGAAATGGTACACTGTTTGTTCCATTTATCTCCCCCTGAGTGTCCCGCTTTCTCTTCCTGATCTGAAACACTTACTGTGTAACACCATAAAGGTGTTTGGTTTGGTTTTATTTAAAAATACATAGAGATACAGGAGTCAGAGACAAGGTTTTGAGAAGCGCCAGTTTGGTCGGCCTGAGACTCACACCTCTAAGCATTAATGACCACCAAGTGACCTGAGGTCAAGTCATGCGAATTTCACCTTGCTTCCGCTAATCTGATAATTGGAGCCTGGTAGCCTTCAAACATGCCGACGTTTAAGGAGTGGCTTGGTAGAGTGCCTGAGGCTATCTACTTGTGAACGGAGTTAGCTACTAGGTTTCCCAATATATACTCGGAGAGCAGAGCATTAAGAATAGGAGCCAGCCAGCAGAGCAGAGGAGAAGACGGCCTAGCCAGGGAGGCTGTCAGCCGGCAGGGCGGGACAGTCTCTGTCAACTACAGACCCGGCCCCCCCCCCTCCCCCTCTATCCAGCTATAGGCAGACACTTGGTGAGTTGAACATTAAGGTGACTTGGTCGTGTTTACAAGGGTTGTGTGAGGATCAGTCAAATTGTAGGGTTCTCGAATTCTTGGATGATGACTCACTTTGCATATTAAACTTGAACATTTGAATTGCTTAAATTATGATACATCATGAAAAATATAATTAATGAATTTATTGTTTAAATTGTCTTTAACTTTGTTCCCTAGAGTTTTTGAGTTGAGGTGAGAAAACCTCTGCGATTACTGGGTTCATGATTTTAATGAGTACATGATACAGATGGAACAGACTAATAATGACCTCTTGATAACATCTTTTGAGAATTTTGTGATACAGACAAGTTCCATTCCTTGTCTTGTATGTAATGGTCTTGAATGGATGGTGGCAGCATTTCTTCTTCTACTATCTACTCTTCTTCTTCTACTATCTATTCTTCTACTTCTACCTATCTACTCCTCTCCCTCCACCCCACTCCGATCTCTCCCTTTCAACTAATGATCCTCCTCGCTCCTCCCACCTCTCTACCTCTCTCACCACAAACCCTCACTAATTACTTCATTATTCATTTCTTTCCTTTCGTTTCTCTTATACGTTTGTGGCAGAAATATGTGTTCTAGAGTTCTCTCTAGAGTTTCGGGTAGCTGATCAAGTTACGGCACCTTGTAGTCCCAGCACCTAGGTAGTCGAATACCTAGGTTACAAGGTGTTGAACGAGAGAGGTTGCCGTAGGAACTCTGGGGGGTGCTCTAGACTAGTTAGCTAACTGGGGACGGGATAAAGGACAAGAGAGCTGTTTCCCCCGGTCTCGTTAGTTAACTGGGGGGTGGAATAATGGACAAGAGAGAGCTATTTCCCCTACCCTCCGTTACAACTGTACTCCTTGCCAGAGCCTGTGCTCCTGCTGGGTGATTTCAATTGTCGTCATTCCCTTTGGGGTGATGTTCTGACGAGCACCCGGGGTCGCCTTCTTGAGCCGTATATCCTCTCTTCTTCCCTGTCTCTTCTGAATTCTGGTGAGCCCACTCATTTTAACTCTCGGACTCGCACCCTTTCCTGTCTTGATCTTACTCTTTGCTCTTCTTCTCTTTACTTAGATTTCATGTGGCAGGTTCTTGATGACCTCCATGGCAGTGACCATTTCCCCATCCTTGTTTCCTTTTTCTCTTTTCGCCCTTCCCTCTCCTTCCCTAGGTGGCAATTTGCTAAAGTGGACTGGAACCTATTTACCCTCAGTGCTGTTCTCTCTGACCTCTCCCTTCTGCCTCTCCCTCGTGCTCTCCTCCTTTTTCATGACACTGTCTTCGACGCTGCCCTCCGCTCTATTCCTCGCTCTTCCTCTCGGGGTCCACGGAAGTGCGTTCCTGGTGAAATGCAGACTGTGCTTGGGCTGTCCGCTGTAAGGGTGCAGCCTGGAAGAGGCACCGCCGTCGGCAGACGGCCGATTCTTTTCTTTTCTTTCGGAAAGTGAGTGCGGTAGCCCGAAGGGCCATCCGTACGGCTAAACGTGAATGCTGGGCATCTTATGTCTCCATTACGTCAGAAACTCCTCTGCCACAGATTTGGAAGCGTATCCGCAAGATAGCGGGTAAGTTCGTTCCCGATGTTTCACCGGTCCTTCACCTCCATGGTACTCTTGTGGCGGACCCGTTGCAGGTCACTACTAAACTAGGTTCCCACTTTTCTTCTGTTAGCTCTGGTCTTCATCTTTCCCAATCTTTCCTTCTTCGTAAACCTGTCCTTGAGTCTCGTCCTTTAGATTTCTGCACTCGTCTTCGACTTCCCTATAACGATCCCTACTCTCTCTCTGAACTTCGTTCTGCCCTGGCCCTCTGCGGTTCTACGGCGGCGGGCTCCGATGGTATTCATTATGAGATGCTTCACCATTTCCCTCCGTGCACGTCTCAGTATTTACTGAGTCTGTATAATCAGATCAGATCCCTGTTCGCAAGCCGGGGTCTCTGGGAACATCCCCTAAGGACTTTCGCCCTATTGCCCTCACAAGTTGTGTCTGCAAACTCTTTGAACGTATGGTTAACGTTCGTCTGATGTGGTTCCTGGAACACCATCACCTCCTCTCCCCTTCTCAATTTGGTTTCCGCAAGTGCCGCAGCACGACAGATGTCCTGGTGAACTTAGAGGTCTATATTCGTACTGCTTTTGCTGCGAAGACCTCCGTTGTTGCCGTCCTTTTTGACCTGGAAAAGGCTTACGACACCACTTGGCGATATCATATTCTATCCCAGCTTCATTCTTTTGGCCTTCGTGGTCATCTCCCTCTCTTTCTCTGCAGCTTCCTCTCTCGTCGTTCCTTTCGGGTGCGACTTGGTACCGCTCTCTCTGCCTCTTTTCAGCAATATGAAGGTGTGCCCCAGGGTAGTGTTCTGAGCACTACTCTTTTTCTGGTTGCTCTCAATGGTCTTCTTTCCTCTCTTCCTTCAGGTGTCTTCTCCACTCTCTATGTCGATGATCTTACCCTTTGCTGTCAGGGTGATGATTCGCCTCTCCTTCAGCGCCGGCTTCAACTTGTGATTGATGCCGTGTCGTCTTGGGCCACCGATCATGGCTTCAAGTTCTCTACTTCTAAGACTTGTGTCATGACTTTTACTCGGAAGCGGGTCGTTCTTCGTCCCTCTTTGTCACTTTATGATCTACCCCTTGAGTACAAAGATTCCACGAAGCTTTTGGGGTTATTCCTTGACACTCGTTTGTCTTGGTCTCCCCTTATCTCTTACCTCCGTGTTGTGTGCTCTAAGGCCTTTACTCTCCTTCGGGTATTGTCCCATACTTCTTGGGGAAGCAGATAGGCGCACTCTCCTTGCTTTACATTCCTCTCTCGTCCTGTCTAAGCTCGATTATGGTTGCCCTGCTTACTCGTATGCTTCTCCTTCTGCTCTTCGCCGTCTTGATGCTTTGCACCATACTGGGTTGCGCCTCAGTTCTGGTGCCTTTCGTTCGACTCCCGTCCTTAGCTTGTATGTTGACACTGGCTTCCTGTCTCTCCAGGACCGCCGTGATCGCTACTGTCTTCGCTATCTTGAGCGGTCCTAACAACATCCTTCCTCTCACCTCTGTCGTGCTTTGACTTTTACCCCTCCTGCGGTTCCTGTTCCTCATCACCACCTCCCTCTTTCTGTCCGGTTATCTCACTTACAGGATTCTCTTTCCGTTCGTATTTCTAATGTTTCTCCTCGTGTTGTTCCTTCTTTGCCCCTGTGGAAAGTCCCCCTTCCTCAGTTTTGTACATCCTTGACCCGCAACACTAAAGCTTTTACCCCTCCTACGGTTCTAAAACGCCTTTTCCTTGAGCATTTTTCTTCTCACTCCTGCTCCGTTTCTGTCTTCACCGATGGGTCTAAGTCTGCGGACGGTGTTGGCTACTCTGTTGTTTTTCCTGATCGCACTTATATGTGTCACTTACCTCCAGAGACCAGCATCTTCACAGCGGAGCTTTATACTATTCTCTATGCTCTTCGTCTCCTGCTTTCTCGTTGTCAGTCTTCCTTTGTAGTTGCTGTTGACTCTCGTAGTGCCCTCAGGGCTCTCGGGTCCTTCAATCCGATTCATCCAGTAGTTGTCGAGATCCAGCATTGGCTGTTTCTTGTTCACAGTAAATTTAAGTCGGTTGAGTTTTGTTGGGTTCCCAGCCACATTGGTGTGTCTTTAAATGAGCGTGCGGATGCTGCCGCCAAGGAAGCTGTCCGCTCTTGTCCCATCTCTCGTAAAGGTATTCCATATTCCGACTTTTACCCGGTTATCCATTCCTCCATCTTTACCCGTTGGCAGGCTTCTTGGTTGTCTGTTACTGGTAACAAACTACGTACTCTTAAATGTTGTGTTTCCCCGCGGCCGTCCTCCTACCACCGTAACCGGCGATGGGAAACAGCTCTGGCGAGGTTGCGTATTGGCCATACTCGCTTAACCCATGGTCACTTGATGAAGTGCTGCCCTGCTCCTTATTGTCCTAATTGCATTGTCCCTCTTATGGTCGTGCATGTCCTTCTTGAATGTCCTGAATTCCAGGACGAGCGTGTGTCTTGCTTTCTGACCGCCCCTCGCGGTCGCCTGTCCCTCAATAGAATTCTTGGTGACTCGGATTCTTTTGATATCGTTCGCCTTATGCGTTTTTGTTCTCGTATTGGCATCCTTGGTGATATTTAGCGCCCACTGATAATTCCACACATTTGATGGTGCTACATAGCCTTCCCGGTTTGGTTCCTTCTTTTGATAATTACTTACTTACTTACTATTATTTCCATAAATCCTTACATGTATCTCGTGTGTTATAGTTTACTTTGAGCAAACTTTTTATTATTTTATCACTGCTTTTGGTGTAACCTCCATCTCATTGAGCTTTGTGATTAATAACATGATTATACTGCACTGTTACTGGCATGGCATAGAGAGAGAGACCCTGTATTGGCAAGACGACATTAGATTTGAACACTGGTACTGGCATTCTCTAAAGAGTGACCCTGAGATGGCAACATGACTGTACATCTGAATTCTAGTATTGGCAGCATATAGTACAGTCCTAGGCTGCTGCAAATATATTATATTCGAACTAACAGCATTCCTGGGGCGCTGAGAGAATTACCCAGCTGGCGGTGGCAGGACAAGAGGTGGAAGTGAAGCTACGGCCGGAAGTCCGGCAAATTCTCTGCACGCATAGGTGGGCAGGCCTGGTGGGGGAGTCACATACTGCAGGAATCAAGTTTAGCAGTGTGAGCTGGGCCTTCTCCTCTCCCCCTTGGGTCCAAGGTGAAGTGGTGACCGGTCTTGAGGCATGACGTCGACTTGAGGCATGATCATATATCAGACGTCACCCTATCCCCACTAGATTTTGAAGAAGCCATAAACAGTATGCCTATGCACTCTGCACCAGGCCCGGATTCTTGGAACTCCATATTCATCAAGAACTGTAAAAAACCACTATCACAGGCCCTTCACATTCTGTGGAGACAAAGCCTAGATACTGGCGTTATCCCTGACATACTAAAAACAGCAGAGATAGCACCACTCCATAAAGGAGGAAATAAGGCAGAGGCAAAAAATTACAGACCGATAGCACTAACATCGCACATCATAAAAATTTTTGAGAGAGTGCTAAGAAGTAAGATCACAAAATACATGGAGTCACGGCATCTCCATAACCCCGGACAACATGGTTTCAGAACAGGGCGCTCTTGCCTGTCGCAGTTGCTGGACCACTATGATATGGCATTAGATGCTATGGAAAACAAACAAAACGCTGATGTAATTTACACAGATTTCGCAAAAGCTTTTGATAAATGTGACCATGGTGTTATTGCACATAAAATGCGTTCAAAAGGAATTACCGGGAAAATAGGCAGATGGATCTACAATTTCCTGACTAACAGAACCCAATGTGTAATAGTCAACAAAATAAAATCCAGCCCATCAACCGTGAAGAGCTCAGTCCCCCAGGGTACTGTGCTTGCTCCAGTACTTTTTCTCATCCTCATATCGGACATAGACAAGGACACAACCTATAGCACTGTATCGTCCTTTGCAGATGACACTAGGATTTTCATGAGAGTTGGCAACATAGAGGACACGGCAAACCTCCAATCAGATGTAGATCAGGTCTTTCTATGGGCTACAGAAAATAATATGGTGTTTAACGAGGATAAGTTCCAGCTCATGCGCTACGGAAAAATTGAAAATATAAAAACGGAAACCACGTACAAAACTCAGGCAAATCATAACATAGAACGAAAAGGCAATGTAAAGGATCTAGGTGTAGTCATGTCGGAAGACCTTACCTTTAAAGAACACAATAAAGTAGCCATCACAACTGCAAGAAAAATGACAGGTTGGATAACAAGAACTTTTCGCACTAGAGATGCTATACCGATGATGATACTTTCAAGACGCTTGTGCTCTCTAGAGTGGAGTACTGCTGCACAATGACAGCCCCTTTCAAAGCTAGAGAAATTGCTGACCTGGAGAGCGTGCAGAGAGCCTTTACTGCCAGAATCCACTCAGTAAAACTTCTAAATTACTGGGACCGACTAAAGAGCCTAAATCTGTACTCCCTTGAGCGCAGGCGGGAGAGATACATAATAATTTACACGTGGAAAATAATTGAGGGGCTGGTCCCAAACCTGCACACAGAAATAACATCACATGAGACCAGAAGACATGGCAGGATGTGCAGAATACCCCCGTTGAAGAGCAGAGGTGCAACAGGTACTCTGAGAGAGAACTCTATCAACATCAGAGGCCCGAGACTGTTCAACACGCTTCCACTACACATAAGGGGCATAACTGGCCGACCCCTCACAGTGTTTAAGAGAGAACTGGATAAGCCCCTCCAAAGGATACCTGATCAACCAGGCTGTGACTCATACGTCAGGCTGCGAGCAGCCGCGTCTAACAGCCTGGTTGATCAGTCCAGCAATCAGGAGGCCTGGTCGACGACCGGGCCGCGAGGACGCTAAGCCCCGGAAGCACCTCAAGGTAACCTCAAGGTAAGGTGACTAGGAGAGCTCCCTGGGGTGATGTGTGATACCCTAGTGGAGGGACTGAAGTCTCATGGCATGAGGTTATAGGATCAGTAGCACGATCCCCCGCTGTTTAACTGTAACCTCATGTAACACAAGGCCAAGGTGAGCGGCGCGTGACAAGGTACATACAAACGAACCAAAGCACAAGGTGACTTGCATGTATTTCTTGTCTCATATAGAGAGGTGAGAGACATAGGCAACGTTATACGTAATAAACATTGGGAAGAGTTCCTATAAGTATAAATGAGCAAACAACACATGTTAAAGTTTGGGAAAGGATACGAAAAATTTCTAGAAGCAACCCAATCAAACCACTGCACCACAGCCCACTAGAATAAGCAAACATTCTCCTTGATCAATGGGCACTAACATCAAGCTACGACTCACTCCCAATTAACATACAGCACAAACTTGATGACACACGCCCCAACAGACAACGAACCATCAATCTTGCCTGTACAGCTATCGACGTGTCGGACCTTAATGATGTAATTGAATGGGAATTAAATCTTGCACTAAAGATGGGCAAATCAACTGCTCCTGGAGAGGACAGTATTACTTACAGTTTACTGAGATTAGTCTCACAAGTACCAGGTAATCCACTTTTAGTGTTATACAGAATGAGTTTAAGTGTAGGAGTATTACCTGATGCTTGGACAAAGAATGTCATTGTTCCTATGCCCAAACCACACTCAGATAATTATAGGCCCATATCTCTAACATCGTGTGTTTGTAAAGTGCTTGAACGCATTGTCCTTAACAGACTCATGTATCGTATACAGGGGCACCTGTCACCCCCAACTGTTTGGATTTATGCCTGGGCTCAGTACACAACACTGTTTAGCTGAATACTTCGCACATATTGAAGCTTCCCCTCAAGCAGTCTTCATCGACCTAGCAGCAGCTTTTGATGCAGCAAACATGGAAATCATACTTTTTTATATTAATAAAGCACATTAAATTCACATAAAAACAGCCTGGCAAAACCGCACAAGCAGTGATCCATAAAGCACAAAGCAGCACATGAGTACAACAGAGAAAGGAAACACAAAACTGAAAAACAAAACAAGCATACAACAGGAAACATGAAAAAACACAGAATGATATGGTAACAATTACAATACTAGATACACAAGCCAGCCTGAAGGGCGACACAAGCAGGACAAAAAGCCAAGACAGACAGGAATATATAACCGGAACATGCAGGGACCGGGAAAGAACATAAAGAAATGACACCCCACACATGCAAAACAAAACAAGCACCGGAACACGCAGGAACCGGCAGTCACACGCACACACACACACACACACACACACACACACACACACACACACACACACACACACACACACACACACACACACACTGAGAGTAGTAGAAAAATGGAATGCACTTGGGGAACAGGTTGTGGAAGCAAATACTATTCATACTTTTAAAACTAGGTATGATAGGGAAATGGGACAGGAGTCATTGCTGTAAACAACCGATAGCTAGAAAGGCGGGATCCAAGAGTCAATGCTCGATCCTGCAAGCACATATAGGTGAGTACATATAGGTGAGTACACACACACACGCACATACGCACACACACACACACACACACACACAACAGCCCTAGAAATCAAACAAACAATAGAAAACAAAGCACACACAGGACACAAACAGCACAGCACAAGCAAAAAACGCATATGTAACACAAACAAGCACACTGCCCAACAGGGCGAAACCTAACACGTAGACAAAACATACATAGAACCGCAGATACGGTAACAAAATCACAGACAAGTAGTATACAATCAAACACAGGCACTATCGCTACTTATCCGGAAACTCCTGTGCCGGGAAGCGCAAGTAGTACGCCTCCCAAACAAGCTGGACGTCCTCGGACACCGGTCTACCAGGAGACGCACAAGGCCGAGGCATCCAATCAGGTACCCCACATATAAACCACTTTAACCTCGGTACCCAAATAGTTGATGAGCACCATGGGACAGGAATCACCCTGTCGTCGCAAGTGAGGTCCAAACACTGCTACTGAGGGACCACGCCCCCGTCGGCCGCGGAAGAGGTCCACACTAGGGGGGTTTCGCACTAGAATCCGCACAGGGAGGTGCTCCGGCGCCACGGCGGGCCCAGCACAGGGCTTCGCACTGGCCTGCGCACGAGGCTTCTCACAGGGCTACACACTGGGGGGACCCGCAGAGGACACAGACGTGTCAGGGCCCCACCGCCGGGCACAGGAGCAGAGGCATCCTGGCGCACATCCTTCCTTAAGATCACGACGAGGTCCCATTCGGCAGGAGCAACCTCCCACCATGGGGAGCCAACAGCAGTAGGCGTAGGGGCGACTCAGGAGATAGCACAGAGCCCCCCACAGCACCACCAACCTCAGAGGGAGACGCCGGATCAACGTACTCTCATACCTTCACCCAAGGCACACCACGAAGGGGAGACGCATTCGGGACCTGCCTCGAGCGCTTGGAGACAGGCTGTCGGCCGTCTGAGTTGTCATCCTCATCATCCCATAACAGCAGAACTCTCCGACGGACGCGCCTTCAGAGCCCGGCCCCTAACAACCGCAGCCTCCACGGCAGGCTGCGTTAGGAAGCAATCCCAGAGAACTCCAGGCCAATGGAGGCCCTGCCTGGTGACAGGGGGCACAGCCCCCCCCCCCCCATGATTGCAGACCGTCACAGTCCCAGGGGCCCCTCAGCAGAAACACGGGACACAAGCTACGTCAGCAGCAACACCCAGGTCCTCACTCCTCGCCGGGTTGACAACAACTACAGTGGCCGGACGGAACAACCGTACCCCACGACAGCCGGAGTAGTTCTTCAACAGCATACTAGAACAGCTTGCTGAGCTGGGAATACAAAGAAAATTACTGAAATGAATAAAGGGCTATTTGTCTAATCGAACAGCATATGTTTTGTTTAATGGTGTTAAAAGCACAGAGAGCAAAAACTTTAAACTGGGAACTCTACAAGGAGAGGTCCTCAGCCCCTTGTTGTTCAACGTTCTGATGCATAAACTTATTAAAGATCTTCCAACTAATAATGAAGACACGGTCAATTGTTATGCTGATGATATATGTTTACAGGCTGCCTCCGAGCCTAGAATGCAAGCTCTGCTCGATGCTTTTGCTACTTGAGCTGAGGAATGTGGCCTCCTTATCTCTGTATAGAAAACTCGTGCCCTCATTCTGTGTGGTATTCCACCACCCAATTGTCATATAGATGGGCGAGCACTTAAGAACTGCGAGTCTTACAGATACCTTGGTGTCTCCATTAACGACCCCGGGTAGCTTTCTTCCCTAAAGAGGAGAGACTGGGAGAGATTAAAGCCCTTGCGGGTCCTTGTTGGTATGAATCATGGAATTAACGTGAGACTTGCTAGAATGTTTTATGTATCACTTATACGCTCTGTGACTGACTACAATGCTCTACATCTCACACTGTATACAGACAAAGAGCTGAAATCTCTTGAAACCTAACAGAATGAAGCTATGCGTCTAATCCTTGGGGCTCCAAAGTCCACGAGAATAGTTAATATGAGAGCAGAGTTAAAATTACCTACCATAAGTGAGAGAATTTTGTCTATTAGCACAGTTTTCGGCGTGAAGGCATTGAGTAGATCTCGGCAACACATGAAATTTCAAACTAAACTTTTTAATATGCTACACTCACTTGAGGTCTATAGAAGAAGAGCGAAATCTGATTATGCATTTTGGTTCTACAAGGTAGCCAATTCCATCAAAATATTAAATATGTTCCCAGCTCAATTAATGATTAATCAGCCAATTACTCTATGGGATAACTGGGATCTATCAGTTGATTTTGTAAATGCGCCCAAGAAAGATAGTGTACACTCTACATTATTTAAACAGTTAACACTGAAAAGCATCATTGGAATACTTAGGGTATGGGTAACGATGTGCATCAGTGTTACACCGAAGGTTCTGTAGAAGAAGGTGGACGATGTACCGGATATGCATGTAATATATTTGAACAATCTTCTATCGTACACACAGCAATGAAGCGCGTCAATGATTGGGCAAGTATAACTCAAACCGAACTTGCAGGCATATACCTTGTCACTGAATTTTTAAAAGACAAAGGCAGTGGACTTATATACTGTGACTCGCAGAGTGCACTCCTGGCATTGAACGCACATAGTAGTAACACCCAGAAAATAGTCAGTGATATTTGAATGAATATTTTAGCTGCTAAAGAAAACAGATTTGAAATTAAATTCCTATGGATATCATCACATATTGGCATCTCAAGGCATGACACTGTTGATATATTTGCAAAGACAGCCTGTAGAAAACCAGTGGTAGAAATTTATATGGATGTTTCATTAGCAGTGACAAAGAGAATACTTAAATATCTAATGAAAATCTCCACGACCTAACAAATTCACAAAGAACTGAAAGTTGTATCATTAAATATTATGATAGATATAGTGAAGAGACATTCATATATGGGACTAATAGAGTAAGAACTCAGCAATGTGATGTTATAGTGGCCAAAATACGCCTGGGATATAGCCGTATCTGGCAGCTGTCTCAAAACCCAAATGTCGAGTACACAATGTGTCAACTTTGTGAAAGAGAAAACATGCACTCCCTTGAATATTATATTGTAGAATGTCCTATATTGACTGACTTTTGCTCTCCTGGGCTGAGGTATGCTGAACTGTGTAATTACTATATGAATACTGGAACACTTGATGATATATTGGATTCGTACCCAAGATTGACCATGTAATGTATCAACTATATATTAACTATACATACAAATGTATGTATGTGATGTAACTATATAACCTGAGCTCGTAAAAGCACTTTAATCACCTTCAGTGGTTAAGTGCTTAATAACACACTAGTTTCTCTATCAGCTATCTTACCCTCTCAGAGTAGGAGAGCCATAAATGTATGTGTATGTATATTTGTATATATGTATATGTATGTGTGTATAAATATATGTGGAAGCTGATCAGAATTACATTTCACCTTCGTAAATGCACATTAATAATACTGTGTAAAGAACACATCGACCACTTTATCTAGGGCAGACGTAACTCTGTGTATCTATGTATTTATGTCTGTAGGTTAGATTAGCATTTTAAAAGCACTGTAATCACCTTCTGTGGTTGATTGTTCAATAAATCCCTGAACTATATGTTTAACAGATCTCTCACCCTGTCCATGGAGGACAGAAGAAAATGTATATATGCTGGTTAGCATTGTAAGTGTGTGGCCACGTCTGTGGTAGAAAATAATAATAATAAAAAAAATGGTTTACAGATTCCTAAGCCTAATGGGCTCTATCATATCGACATTTGAATCCCTGTATGGAGTCTGCCTCCACCACATCACTGCCTAATGCATTCTTTCTGCTTATTACTCTGACACTGAAAAAGTTCTCTGTAACGTCCCTGTGGCTCATTTGGGTACTCAGTTTCCACCTGTGTCCCCTTGTTCGCGTACCACCCATGTTAAACAGTTTATCTTTATCTATCCTGTCAATTCCTCTGAGAATTTTGTAGTTAATGATCATGCCTTCCCTTAGTCTTCTAACTTCCAGTGTCATGAGGTGCATTTCACGCAGATTTCCTCGTAACTCATGTCTCTTAGTACTGGGACTAGTTTAGTGTCATACCTCTGAACTTTTTCAAGCTTCGTCTTGTGCTTGACATGGTACGGGCTCCATGCTGGGGCCGTATACTCCAGGATTGGTCTTACATATGTGGTATACAAGGTTCTGAATGATTCCTTGCAAAGGTTCCTGAAGGCATTTCTGATGTTAGCTAGTCTTGCATACGCCGCCGATGTTATTCTTTTCATGTGGACTTCAGGAGACAGGTTTGGTGTGATATCAACTCCTAGATCATTCCCTCTGTCCTTTTCATGAAGTACTTCATCTCCCATTCTGTATCCTGTGTCTGGTCTCCTGTTTCAACTGCCTAGTTTCATTACCTCACATTTACTCGGGTTGAACTTTAGTAGCCATTTGTTGGACCATTCATTCAGTTTGTCTAGGTCATCTTGTAGTCTCTTTCTATCTTCCTCCGTCTTAGTCCTCCTCATAATTTTTGCATCATCAGCAAACAATGATAGGAACGATTCTATACCCTCTGGGAGATCATTTACATATATCTGGAACAATATAGGTCCAAGTACTGAACCCTGCTGGACTTCGCTGGTGACATCTCGCCACTCTGATGTCCCCCCCCCCCTCTCACAATTACTCGTTGTTTCCTATTGCTTAGATACTCCATTATCCACTGGAGCACCTTACCTTTTACTCCTGCCTCCTGGCGAGGCGGGACTAGTGACGCCTCGCCAATCTGAGACTTCACCCCTCACAGTGACTTGCAGTCTTCAGTTACTTAGGTACTCCAATATCCAATGGAGTGCCTTCACTTTCACTCCTGCCTGCATCTCCAGCATTTGCACTAGTCTCTGGTGTCTAAGGCTTTCTGGCAATCCAAAAGTATGCAGCCTGCCCACCCCACTCTTTCTTGCCTGATTCTTGTTGCCTGATCGTAGAATTCAATTAATCCTGTGAGGTAGGACTTGGCATCCCTGAACCCATGTTGATATTATGTCACAAAGTTCCTTCGGTCCAGATGTTCCAATAGCTTTTTTTTTGCACAATCTTCTCCATCAACTTGTATAGTATGCAAGTTAGAGACACTGGCTTGTAGTTCAGTGCCTCCTGTCTATCCCCCTTTCTTGTATATCGGGACTACATTTTCCGTCTTCTAAATTTCTGGCAGTTCACCTGTTACCAGTGATTTGTTATACATCATGGAGAGTGGCAGGCACAGTGCTTCTACTCCTTCCTTTAGTATCCATGGTATATTTAGTAACCCAATAATCCGGGCCTATAGCCTTTGTCACATCCAACTCTAGCAAAAGCTTCCTTACATCCCCACTGGTAATCCCAAACTCGTCTAGTGGTGCCTGGTTAACTATTCCTTCTATTATCTCAGGAACTTCTCCTTGCTCTAACGTGAAGACCTCCTGGAATTTCTTATTGAGTTCCTCAAACACTTCCTTGTCTTTTGTAGTGAATCTGTCTGCACCTATCCTCAGTTTCATTACCTGTTCCTTCACTGTTTTTTTTCTCCTGATGTAGCTGTGCAGCAATTTAGATTGTGTGTATATGTATGTGTGTGTGTGTGTGTGTGTGTGTGTGTGTGTGTGTGTGTGTGTGTGTGTGTGTGTGTGTGTGTGTGTGTGTGTGTGTGTGTGAGTGTGTGTGTGTGTGTGTGTGTGTATGCGTGTGTGTGTGTGTGTGTGTGTATGTGTGTGTGTACTTACCTAGTTATACTTACCTAGTTCTGCTTGCTTGCGGTGGTTGAGCTCTGGCTCCTTGGTCCCGTCTCTCAACTGTCAATCAACCGGTGTACATGTTCCTGAGCCTACTGGGTTCTATCATATCTACCCAAGAAACTGAGTATGGAATCTGCCTCCACCACATCATTTCCTAATGCATTCCATTTCTCAACTACTCTGACACTGAAAAAATCTTTCTAATGTCTCTATGGCTTATTTGGGCACTCAATTTCCACCTGTGTCCCCTAGTGTGTGTGCCCCTTGTGGTAAATAGCCTGTCTTTATCTACCCTATCAATTCCTCTGAGAATTTTGTATGTGGTAATCATGTCCCCTCTAACTCTTCTGTCTCCCAGTGACGTGAGGTTTAATTCCCGTAGTCTCTCCTCGTAGCTCATTCACCTCAGTTCGGGTACTAGTCTGGTGGCAAACCTTTGAACCTTTTCCAGTTTAGTCTTATGCTTGACTAGATATGGACTCTATGTGTGCTCACCTAATTGTGCTTACGGGGGGTTGAGTTCTGACTCTTTGGTCCTGCCTCTCAACTGTCAATCAACAGGTGTACAGGTTCCTGAGCCTATTGGGCTTTATCATATCTACACTTGAAACTGTGTATGGAGTCAGCCTCCACCACATCACCCCCTAATGCATTCCATTTGTCAACCACTCTGACACTAAAAAAGTTCTTTCTAATATCTCTGTGGCTCATTTGGGCACTCAGTTTCCACCTGTGTCCCCTAGTGCGTGTGCCCCTTGTGTTTATCTACCCTATCGATTCCCTTGAGAATCTTGAATGTGGTGATCATGTCCCCCCTAACTCTTCTGTCTTCCAACGAAGTGAAGTTTAATTCCCGTAGTCTCTCCTCGTCGCTCCTACCTCTCAGCTCGGGTACTAGTCTGGTGGCAAACCTTTGAACCTTTTCCAGTTTAGTCTTATGCTTGACAAGATATGGACTCCATCCGGGAGCCGCATACTCCAGGATTGGTCTGACATATGTGGTATATAATGTTCTGAAAGTTTCCTTACGCACGTTTCTAAAGGCCGTTCTTACGTATATGAGAAACAAGATAGGACCGAGTACAGAGCCCTGTGGGACTCCACTGGTGACTTCACGCCAATCGGAGGTCTCACCCCTCACCATAACTCTCTGCTTCCTATTGCTTAGGTACTCCCTTATCCACTGAAGCACCTTACCAGCTACACCTGCCTGTCTCTCCAGCTTATGCACCAGCCTCTTATGCGGTACTGTGTCAAAGGCTTTCCGACAATCCAAGAAAATGCAGTCTGCCCAGCCCTCTCTTTCTTGCTTAGTCTTTGTCACCTGGTCGTAGAATTCTATTAAGCCAGTCAGGCAAGATTTACCCTCCCTGTACCCATGTTGGCGATTTGCCACGAGGTCCCTTCTCTCCATATGTGTTACTAGGTTTTTTCTCATGATCTTCTCCATCACCTTGCATGGTATACAAGTCAAGGACACTGGCCTGTAGTTCAGTGCCTCTTGTCTGTCGCCCTTTTTGTATATTGGGACCACATTCGCCGTCTTCCATATTTCTGGTAGGTCTCCTGTCTCCAGTGACTTACTATACACTATGGAGAGTGGCAAGCAAAATGCCTCTGCACACTCTTTCAGTACCCATGGTGAAATCCCGTCTGGACCAACAGCCTTTCTAACATCCAGATCCAGCAGGTGTCTCTTGACCTCCTCTCTCGTAATTTCGAACTCTTCCAAGGCCGCCTGGTTTACCTCCCTTTCTCCTAGCAAAGTGACCTCACCTTGTTCTATTGTGAAGACCTCCTGGAACCTCTTGTTGAGTTCTTCACGCACCTCTTTGTCATTCTCTGCATACCTGTCCTCGCCTGTTCTAAGTTTCAATACCTGTTTTTTCACTGTTGTTTTCCTTCTGATGTGACTGTGGAGTAGCTTTGGTTCGGTCTTGGCTTTGTTTGCTATATCATTTTCAAAACTTTTCTCTGCTTCTCTTCTTACCCTGACGTACTCATTCCTGGTTTTCTGGTATCTCTCTCTGCTTTCTGGTGTTCTGTTATTCCGGATGTTCCTCCACGCCCTTTTGTTCAGTTTCTTCGCTTCCATACATGCCCTATTATACCATATATTCTTCTGTTGCTTCTCGGATTTTTCTCTTTGGGCCGGGATGAACCTGTTTACTGCCTCCTGACACTTTTGGGTAACATAGTCCATCATGCCCTGTACAGACTTATGTCTGAGGTCTGTGTCTCAAGGTATTTCACTTAGGAAACTTCTCATCTGTTCATAATTCCCCTTTCGGTATGCCAGCCTTTTGATTCCTAGTTCTTTCTTGGGGGAGATAATTCCTAGCTCTACCAGGTACTCAAAGTTCAATACACTGTGATCACTCATTCCCAAGGGCGCTTCCATCTTAACTTCTCTTACATCTCACTCATTTAGGGTAAATATCAAATCAAGCATTGCTGGTTCATCTTCTCCTCTCATTCTTGTTGGTTCCTTGATGTGCTGGCTTAGAAAGTTTCTTGTTGCCACGCCCAGCAGCATAGCTCTCCATGTTTCTGGTCCTCCAAGAGGGTCTCTGTTCTCCCAATCTATCTTCCCATGGTTGAAGTCTCACATAATTAGTAGTCCAGATCCATTCCTGCTAGCAACAGAATCTGCTCTTTCTATTATGTTAATGGTGGCCATGTTGTTTCTATCATATTCCTGTCTGGGTCTTCTGTCATTTGGTGGTGGATTATATATGACTACGACTATAATTTTTTTTCCTCCATTTCTTATGATACCTGCTATGTAGTCACTGAAACCTTCACAGCCCTGAATAACCATCTCCTCAAAATCCCAGCCTTTTCTTACCAGCAGAGCTACACAACCATCACCTGTTCCTTCCCTCTCTTCCCTCATAACATAATTGTCCTGTGGGAACACTGCGTTTGTTATCGTTTTCGTTAGCTTTGTTTCTGTGAGGTCTATTATGTCTGGGTTTTCCTCTAGTACCCGTTCTCCAAGCTCATTTACTTTATTTATAATTCCATCTATGTTAGTGTACATTGCTTTGAGGCTCACTTTCTCCTGTCCCTTCTCAAGTCCCCTCCTTCGTGAGTGTTCTTCTGGTGGGGAAAGCTGTTCCATGGGTGTGAGGACCTGTGATGTGGATAACAGGGTCTCAGAGGATACTGGGATGAGGGGCGGGGGATCCAGTGAAGGGGGAGGGACAGGGAGGGTATGGGGTGAAAGGGGAGGGAGGACAGGAAGGAAAGGGGGGAAGGGAGAATTCGGCGGGAGGAGGGGAGGGGTAGAAGGGTGGGGATTGAGTGTGGGGGGAGGGAGATTTGGCTGAACATTTGAGTGGGGGCAGGGAGGGTTTGGGGTAGGGGGGTTTTCTATGCAGAGGAGGGTGGCAGGGTTGTCCTCCCCTCTGGTGTTACTGGGTAACTGGTTGTGGCTCCCAACACAACACCCCCCCTCCCCTCTGGGGATGTTGTGTTGGGAGCTGTGACTTCCTGGTTTTCTCCTCTCGCCCTGCGCCTCTTCCTTGCTTCTGCCGCCACGGCTCTCTCCTCCCTCATCATGTCTCCCTGGAGGAATACATTTTTGAATTTTCCCACATTTTTCAAGGAGCTCTTCCTTGATAGAATCTTCTCCTTTGTGCTCACGTTTGCAAACACTATCTTTATCACTCGGTCTCGGTCTTTGTTGTACCAACCTAGCCTGAAAACCTTCTCAATGCTATGCTCAGCCCCTTCCATGTCTAGTGCCTTCAGTACTTCATTCACTGCTGCTTTGTCCTTGTCACTCCACTCTGTCCTATTGGAGCCTTCCTACTCTTTAATACCCACAGCAACCACTGATCTGTTCCTTTCCAGCAGTTGGCTAGTTGAGCGTGCCACCTCCTGTGAGGTGGCTGCTTTCATGACACCTCCATCACTGCAGTCATTACTTCAGAGTTATTTTTTTAGCATTTTTGCAAATGTTGCTTTTATTGTGGCATTCTCATCCAAAAAACTATTTCCACCTTCTCCCTGGATGATTTTCTGAGTCTCAGCCTCGATACCATTCTCTTTGAGGGCTCTAATCTCCCCCTTTGCTGCAGTCAGCTCTCTTTTCAGGTTGCTTATTTTGTTCATCATTTCCTGCATCATTTCTTGCATCTCACTCTTGATGTCCTCCAGAAACTGGGCAAACACTTCCTTCATTTCGTCACCTTGACTTTTCCCTGTTCTCCTGGTACCTCTGGCTGTCATGCTTGCCCCTGTTCCTATAGTTGTGCCGTGATAGGATTTGTCAGGAGGGCAGAGCGGGATGGGGAAGGGAGAGAGAGAGAGAGAGAGAGAGAGAGAGAGAGAGAGAGAGAGAGAGAGAGAGAGAGAGAGAGAGAGAGAGAGGGAGTGGGAGAGGGAGAGAGTGGGGAGGGGAGAGTGTGTGTATGGGGGATGCGGGGGACTGGGGGTGGGGGGGGGGCGGAGATGGCGACCAGGTCAGATCAGGTCAGATGGGGGGTAACAGGGGGTGGGGTGGGGTATAGTAGGTCCTCTCCCCTGTTCCCAGAAGGCGTTAATCCTTTTTCCCCTGACTGAACGTTTGTGTGTGTGTGTGTGTGCGTGTGTGTGTACTCACCTAGTTGTGCTTGCGGGGGTTGAGCTCTGGCTCTTTGATCCCGCCTCTCAACCGTCAATCAACAGGTGTACAGATTCCTGAGCCTATTGGTCTCTATCATATCTACACTTGAAACTGTGTATGGAGTCAGCCTCCACCACATCACTTCCTAATGCATTCCATTTGTCAACCACTCTGACACTAAAAAAGTTCTTTCTAATATCTCTGTGGCTCATTTGGGCGCTCCGTTTCCACCTGTGTCCCCTTGTGCGTGTGCCCCTTGTGTTAAATAGCCTGTCTTTATCTACCCTATCAATTCCCTTGAGAATCTTGAATGTGGTGATCATGTCCCCCTAACTCTTCTGTCTTCCAGCAAAGTGAGGTTTAATTCCGCTAGTCTCTCCTCGTAGCTCATACCTCTCAGCTCGGGTACTAGTCTGGTGGCAAATCTTTCAACCTTTTCCAGTTTAGTCTTATCCTTGACTAGATACGGACTCCATGCTGGGGCTGCATACTCCAGGATTGGCCTGACATATGTGGTATACAAAGTTCTGAATGATTCTTTACGCAAATTTCTGAATGCCGTTCGTATGTTGGCCAGCGTGGCATATGCCGCTGATGTTATCATCTTGATATGCACTGCAAGAGACAGGTCTGGCGTGATATCAACTCCCAAGTCTTTTTCTTTCTCTGACTCCTGAAGAATTTCCTCTCCCAGATAATACCTTGTATTTGGCCTCCTGCTCCCTGCACCTATCTTCATTATATTACATTTGGTTGGGTTAAACTCTAACAACCACTTGTTCGACCATTCCTGCAGTTTGTCTAGGTCTTCTTGAAGCCTCAAACAATCCTCTTCTGTCTTAATCCTTCTCATAATTTTGGCATCGTCCGCAAACATTGAGAGAAATGAATCTATACCCTCCGGGAGATCATTTACATATATCAAAAACAAGATAGGACCGAGTACAGAGCCCTGTAGGACTCCACTGGTGACTTCACACCAATCGGAGGCCTCACCCCTCACCGTAACTATCTGCTTCCTATTGCTTAGGTACTCCCTTATCCACTGGAGCACCTTACCAGCTACACCTGCCTGTCTCTCCAGCTTATGCACCAGCCTCTTATGCGGAATTGTGTCAAAGGCTTTCCGACAATCCAAGAAAATGCATTCCGCCCAGCCCTCTCTTTCTTGCTTAATCTGTGTTACCTGGTCATAGAATTCTATTAAGCCAGTTAGGCAAGATTTACCCTCCCTGAACCCATGTTGTCGATTTGTCACGAAGTCCCTTCTCTCCAGATGTGCTACCAGGTTTTTTCTCACGATCTTCTCCATCACCTTGCATGGTATACAAGTTAAGGACACTGGCCTGTAGTTCAGTGCCTCTTGCCTGTCGCCCTTTTTGTATATTGGGACCACATTCGCCGTCTTCCATATTTCTGGTAGGTCTCCCGTCTCCAGTGACCTACTATACACTATGGAGAGTGGCAAGCAAAGTGCCTCTGCACACTCTTTCAGTACCCATGGCGAGATCCCGTCTGGACCAACAGCCTTTCTAACATCCAGGTCCAGCAAGTGTCTCTTGACCTCCTCTCTCGTAATTTCAAACTCTTCCAAGGCCGCCTGGTTTACCTCCCTTTCTCCTAGCACAGTGACCTCACCTTGTTCTGTTGTGAAGACCTCTTGGAACCTCTTGTTGAGTTCATCACATACCTCTTTGTCATTCTCTGTATACCTGTTCTCGCCTGTTCTAAGTTTCACTACCTGTTCTTTCACTGTTGTTTTCCTTCTGATATGACTGTGGAGTATCTTTGGTTCGGTCTTGGCTTTGTTTGCTATATCATTTTCATAACATTTCTCTGCTTCTCTTCTCACCCTGACATACTCATTCCTGGTTCTCTGGTATCTCTCTCTGCTTTCTGGTGTTCTGTTATTCCGGAAGTTCCTCCACGCCCTTTTGTTCAGTACCTTTGCTTCCATACATGCCCTATTATACCATGGATTCTTCTTTTGCTTCTCGGATTTTTCCTTTTGGAAAAAGGAAAAAGGAACTTTTTTTTTTTGTGTGTGTGTGTGTGTGTGTGTGTGTTTTTGCGTGTGTGCGCTTGTGTGCGTGCATACGTACGTGGGCGTGCGTGCGTGCGTGCGTGCGTGCGTGCATGTGTCATGAGTTCCTGTATGCGTTAACTTCTACCTGAAATGAGCCACTTTGAGATTTTTAAATATATATGTTATCCCGAACAAGAATTTGATAATATTTTACCTCAATCTGTACACCTGATTAATTTACCAGAGAGGGGGTACATATACCAGTCTGCTTCCCGCTCACACAACCAGATAAGTAATGGCGAAGTATGGATGACGATGGTTATCCGTCGTTGTCTCCCACTAGGTGATTCACTAAGTGCTAGTAGATTGATGATGGCGGTTCTTCTCTGTCTACACACACCTGTGTGTGTGTGTTTACTATTTGTTTACTACTTGTGTTTTGCGGGGGTTGAGCTTTGCTCTTTCGGTCCGCCTCTCAACTGTCAATCAACTGTTTACTAACTACTTTTTTTTTTTTTTTTTTTTTCCCCACACCACACACACACACACCCCAGGAAGCAGCCCGTTACAGCTGACTAACTCCCAGGTACCTATTTACTGCTAGGTAACAGGGGCACTTAGGGTGAAAGAAACTTTGCCCATTTGTTTCTGCCTCGTGCGGGAATCGAACCCGCGCCACAGAATTACAAGTCCTGCGCGCTATCCACCAGGCTACGAGGCCCCATGTGTGTGTGTGTGTGTGTGTGTGTGTGTGTGTGTGTGTGTGTGTGTGTGTGTGTGTGTGTGTGTGTGTGTGTGTGTGTGTGTGTGTGAGTGTGTCTGTGTGTGCGTGTGTGTGTGTGTGTGTGTGTTCATTGTGGGGGTGGCACGGTGGGGGGGGTTAACTGGTGGAGATATGGAGGGAGAGGGAGAGAGGGAGTAAAAGGGAGAGAGGGAGTGAAAAGGAGTGAGGGAGAGCAAGAGAGAGAGAGAGGGAGAGCGAGAGAGAGGGAGAGAAGGAGAGAGAGGAAATAGGCAGAGCGGGGGACAGAGGAAGGAGGGCAATCAGGTGGGTGAGGGATGGAAGGTCAGTCCCGGGGGTAATGGGTGAGGTTGGCGGTAGGCTGGTTTGTGTGTGTGTGTGTGTTTACATTGGTGTGTTATGGTGAGGAGGGGGGTGGGGCTAGTCAGTGGCAGTGTAATATAACACACAGGTGTGAGAAACTAGTACCAAGCTGAGGCTCTTGAGCTACTTTTTCGTATTTTAACTTAAGTTCAAAGCTAATTATTATATCAGAAATACTGTACACCTTGTATGACTGAATTTGAGAGGCACTCACCTCCGAGTAAGCATTCCAAAGCACAATTAGGTGATTTATGAAGCGATGTCTGCCTTAATTTGTTGACGTCCCCGCCAGAGCTCCTCCCACATGGTGGTCCAAATTCTACCCTTCTCAGCCCGCTGGTGCCACTGTCTTGCCACAAACTCGTTCTTTTTCAACTTTTTTCTTATCCAACGTTATAAGAATTCACTACGTTGCGTTATCACTGTGTTACTGTACCCTTCATATGACCAAAAACTATGTTTTGGGCTCACTGGTATGTAATTATCCCCAGAATATTGAAGTAATTCGCGGACCGCCGTTCTACAATTTTGCCTTCCCTGGCCGTCCTACACACACACACTGGGTGTGTGTGTGTGTGTGTGTGTATACTCACCTAATTGTGCTTGCAGGGGGTTGAGCTATGGCTCTTTGGTCCTGCCTCTCAACTGTCAATCAACTGACGAACAGGTTCCTGAGCCTACTGGGCTCTATCATATCTACATTTGAAACTGTGCATGTAGTCTACCTCAACCATATCACTTCCTATTCCATTCCATTTCTCATCCACTCTGACACTAAAAAAATTCTTTCTAATACCTCTGTGTCTCATTTGGGCACTCAATTTTCACTTGTGTCCCCTAGTGCGTGTGCCCCTTGTGTTAAATTGCCTGTCTTTATCTACCCTATCAATTCCTTTTAGAATCTTGTATGTGGAGATCATGTCCCCCTCTAACTCTTCTGTCTTCCAGTGACGTGAGGTTTAATTCCCGTAGTCTCTCCTCGTAGCTCATACCTCTCAGCTCGGGTACTAGTCTGGTGGCAAACCTTTGATCCTTTTCCAGTTTAGTCTTATGCTTGACTAGATATGGACTCCATGCTGGAGCTGCACACTCTAGGATTGGTCTGACATATGTGGTATACAAAGTTCTGAATGATTCCTTACACAAGTTTCTAAAGGCCGTTCTTATGTTGGCCAACCTGGCATATGCCGCTGATGTTATCCTCTTGATATGGGATTCAGTGTACAGGTCTGGCGTGATGTCAACCCCCAGGTCTTTCTCTCTCTTTGACTCTTGAAGAATTTCATCTCTCAAATGGTACCTTGTATCTGGCCTCCTGCTCCATACACCTATCTTCATTACGTTACATTTGCTTGGGTTAAACTCTAACAACCATTTGTTCGACCATTCCTTCAGTTTGTCTAGGTCTTCTTGAAGCCTCAAGCAGTCCTCCTCTGTCTTAATCCTTCTCAACTTTCACTAATCCTTCCCTTAATCCTTTGTACTCGCCTAGTTGTGCTTGTGGGGGTTGAGCTTTGGCTCTTTGGTCCCACCTCTCAACTGTCAATCAACTGGTGTACAGATTCCTGGGCTCTATCATATCTACATTTGAAACTGCATATGGAGTCAGCCTCCTCCACATCACTGCCAAATGCATTCCATTTACTAACTAATCTTGTTAGTACTCAAATTGTATAACGGTTGGGATATACCCAATCACAGTCAAGTAGGCCTCTGACGTTATTCCTTACAGAGAGCTGGTACTGGCCGCTCTGGTGGCAAGGTTAGTATCTCACGAGACCAGGGTAAGGTAGGACCTTGGCAGGCCACATATATACCTTGTTGCCTTTACTCAATACACTGCTTAGTGAACTACTGTGTATTCTCTACAACCAATCAACCACCATACATCTAAAAGGTAACGAATACTGGTAGCAGCTGTGGGATTCAGAATTAATTTTCTGAGCAACGAAAATTCAAGTACCCACATCGTCACGTGTCTCCAGCCGCCTCCTGCCACCCGCCACACATCTGTGGGTGTGGTGGCGGGTGTGGCTGTGGTGGGTATGTGGGCCTGCGGGCCGCTCCAAGCAACAGCCTGGTGGACCAAACTCTCACAAGTCGAGCCTGGCCTCGGGCCGGGCTTGGGGAGTAGAAGAACTCCCAGAACCCCATCAACCAGGTATCAACCAGGTAAACATCAATAGTCAATGATATTGTACCAGTCCGGGGTCCTACCATCAACTACTACTCTAGGTCAACGTTCTCAGCAGTAAAGCACTATATTCACTACAAGTTAGAACGGCATTCATCAGTGAGGGGAGAGGAATTTGCCCAGATTATTTCAGGGCAATCCCACCTTCAATTTAGAAATATGTGTGGTGATATATCTCTCAAGACAGTATTTACATGCTGCTCGTATTTCAGCCTGTGTATTATTGGCAAGAAGGAAGATAAACCTCTGTCTCGATCACGTGTTCCCAGGATATCCTGATGCAACAAGTTTCAGTGACGAATATTGCCAGACGCTTACTACTAATTCTTCATACAACTAAGCTGTTAATTCGTTCTTGTAGTTTCATAGAACATTACTTTGATTAATTTAATGATTTCATATGATAAGATTTATAATCTATATACCTGCATTTCTTATTCTCATCGTTTATGAAATTTATTATACATTACATGCATTATGTAAACTAACCTTATAGAATAACCCCCAAAATGTGTGGAGGGATTTGGCTCTAATTTATAGAATCTACAGTTCATTTATTATACATTAATAGAATTGTTGTATTTATTAGAATTTAATTGTATTTAATCATGGAGATCCATAAGCCAATGGTTCTCTCATTTAGAATAGAATTCTGGTCTTTCGAGCATATTAGAATTATATATCATTTTATTATCATTAATCTAGAGCCAAATTTTCCCACATAGCGTGTGGTTTGGTCAACAATTGCTTGTACTACTGTCCAGAGGTCAGCTAAGGAAATGGCTTTTCCACTTTTTGCTGGTGAATCCCATATATTAGAGTCCTGGTTTAGTAAGGTCGAGGCAAAAACCAAAGCCCGTTTTTCCGAACCTACTGATGCTGAATACCTGGCAATTGCTCGGTCAGCTGTTGACACAACCAAAGGTGATGCAAGTTTTATGGTAGATGAGTAAGCCATTGTTAGCCTCCAGTCATGGTCAGAATTTAAGGATTTCTTTTGCCGGCGTTTTGTTAACAAAGGAGACCTTGAATCTTATAGGTTAGTTAAGAAAATTCGTCAATGGCACCATGCAGCCTGGTGAATCATTTAATGCGTTTTACTAGCCGTCTCAATCAGTATCTGTATGCCTTAATGACTGCTATGATTAGTTCATCATGAGTGGATGAAGACAAAACACTGACCCCAGAGGCTATGGCCAAAATGATAGCATCTGGGATTTTAATGCATTTTGCCCCAGAGCATACCAAATCTATAACAGAACAACAAAATTTTGGAGTTAAACTTGAAATTGGCGAAGTGTTTGATGCTTTTAACAATGCCACGAATAAATTAGCTCCCTGAAGTGCTCAACTGTTGCCATCCTCTGACACTGTGAATGTAGTAACAAGCTCTCAGCATCCTCCAACGAACTCTCAAAACTCTTGGTCACAGAATCACACCTATGGTCGTAGCCTGCAATCAAATTCTCCGCCACATAAGTAGCCGATATGCCATAGCCCACAACCATCCACTCCCTCATGTTGGAATTGTTGTAAGACTAACCATCTCGCAAAGGACTGTTGGTTTGCTTCTAGATCATCACCCCACATACAATTCTCTCAGTCTCCTAGTCAGTCTAATAATTCTAGGCTCCCATATTGCACATATCATAAACAAGTTGGTCACCACACTGCAGATTGTAGAGCTAGGCAAAGGACATCCCCAACTCGTAGCTCCCACAGTCAGTCTTGGTGAGGCGCACAGTGTCCAAAACATAATTAGAACTCTGGAAATTTCAACTCCCAGCCCAGCCATAATACAACATCAAATTATAATACTCGGTCACAGAATCCTGGAGCTCAAAATGTTCATTCCATGCCGTCGGGAAACCCATAAAGCCATCCGCTAACCAATTCAAGTTAGCCGGTCCTAGTGCCCTCCCTGTGTACTCAGTAGCCACCCAAAATAGATTTGAACACTTGACAGAGGAGAACACCGACTCTCGACCAGTTGTAGATGTTGACAGAACGACAGTGAATTTGATCCAGATGAGACGCAAACATCCTAGGTAACATAAATCACAAGTAGTAACTTGTCCAGTCTCAAGTGATGGTCCCCCTTGTCTCAGCCATTGTACATAGTAAAATTGTAAAAGTCTTTCTTGACTCGGGTGCAAAAATTAATATTGTCAAGAGCCCTCAGCTCTTAGAGATACCTTTTCTAAGTGATGTTTCATGAAATACAGTAAAAGTTTAGGGGGAAATTGACCTTCCAGTCAAGTTAAATGACATTACACTGTCTATAAAATGTTTAGCTGTTGACAATATCCATTTTCCTGGTGACATTCTCCCAGGTTTGTACACCATGATCGATGTAAATATCGCATTCTTTCTCTATCGTTGGAATATTAGTATCAAAGACCACGTCATACCCTTGTGTACCATGTATCGACAGGGTCATGGGTTCAACCTTCAATCAGACTACGTTAATTTTGTCTACACCCGACTTGCTAGCATAGGTTTGTCAGATCCTTGTCGCAATTGCATTCCTGAGAAAACAGGTACTCAAATGAAGCATCGTAGATGTGCAGTTGTTAAGGAGAGTGAGTATCGAGACTTTCTAGAGGGGGACGCCCTAACGGATTCTCGTTGTCTTGCTGCCTAGCAGCTTCCATCTCTGAAGTCAGTGGTTCCACAGGTACTGACACTGTGCTGCACTCTCATTCTCTCACCAGAGTAAGAGTTAAGGTTCAGGGAGTGCCTGAGTTATCAGATGTCATTGCGGAAAGTGAAACGTGTAAAGTGAATGGTACGTTTGTTGAACCCTCCTGGCACACAGTGCAGGATGGTACCATTACATTGTATATTGCAAACACTAGTAATGCCGAGATCCAGCTTCAGTCTGGTACCCATGTTGTAGATTTTCTTCATTACTCGTTACCGGTGTGAGTGGTGGACGATGTCTCCATGGATCATACTGTTTGTACTCTCACACCAGGAGAACATGGACCTCAACCAGAGGTGCAAGTGCCACACCTAAGTCTTACTGATTTCCCTGACTCTGTGGTTCAACTTTTGGAAATTTTGAGCAGGAATAGAGCTGTTGTTGCTCTACCAGGAGAAAAGTTAGGTCTCACTCCTCTTATTACACATAAAATTCCCCTTAAGCAAGGAACTATGCCAATTTATGTTCCAGCTTACCGTCTACCCTATTTTCAGAAAGCAGAAGCTGATATACTCATAGAGGAAATGTTACAGAGTGGTGTAATTGAGTCGAGTAATTCGCCATGGAATGCTCCATTGATTTTTGTACCAAAGCAAGATGGGACATGGAGACCTGTAATCGATTATCGGAAGCTTAACAGAGTAACTATACCTGATTGTTTCCCACTTCCAGTCTTAAATGATTTGTTGCAAAGTATTGGTCGAAACAAAATATTCTCAACGTTAGATTTGTTGCAGGGATTCTGGCAAATCCTACTTGATGAGGAAAGTAAACAGTTGACAGCCTTGAGTACTCCCAATGGTCATTTTCATTTCAAAAGAATGCCATTTGGTTTGCGGGGTAGTCCAATAACGTTTTCACGGCTCATGGCGAATCTGTTTCATAGATTGATTAGAAGTACTCTTCTAGTTTACCTTGATGATCTTTTAATCATGTTGCAAGATGTTCAGACTCATTTTCAGAACCTTGAGAAAGTACTTGCAAAGCTCCCAGAAGCTAATTTTAAAAATAAAACTAGCAAAGTGTTCATTTTTAAAGGAGAAGATTAATTTCTTAGGTCATACAGTCATTCTTTCAGGTATTACATTGAATGAATAAAAAATTATTGCTGCTCGTGATTTTCCAACGCCTCATACTGCAGAAGCCATAAGACAGCTCACAGGTCTTGTAGGATTTTATCGTTCATTTATTGCTGGATTCTCTATTATAACTGCTCCACTTTACAAGTTGCAAAGAAAAGATGAACCCTTTATTTGGGAAGAAACCCAGGAACAGTCATTCAAAAAACACAAGGCGGCATTGATCTCGTCACCTGTCCTTAGGTACCCAGATTTTTCTAAACCTTTTACGTTAGTTACAGATGCTAGTGACATAGGCTTAGGTGCTGCATTACTTCAGAAAGAAGGTCACAGAGATCACGCAATAGCTTATGCAAGCCGTTCATTATCTGAAGGAGAGAAAAATTATAGTGCAACAGAACAAGAAGCTTTAGCAGTTGTATGGGCTCTTAAACATTCCAGGGATACAATTTATAACTACCCAGTTCATGTTCCTACAGATCACCAACCATTAATTCCTTTGTTCAAGAATAAGAATCCCGTTGGAAAGTTTGCTAGATATTTGCTCACAATTCAAGAGTTCAATCCCACATTTGGTTATACTCCAGGAAAGCAAAATATTGTAGTTGATGCATTTTCACGACACGTAGCTGCGATTCAGCTAAATTACCCTGGATTAGACGCTACAGTAGTCGAGATGGAACAGAGACAAGACCCCATATGGGCACCTGTCATTAAGTTTTCGACTAAGCAAGATACTCGCCCGATTCACAAACCTCCAATACCATTGAAAGTGTTAGTGATGTTAGACAATTTACTGTGTATAGTAGTAAAGCTAGGGACAACCGCGAGCAAATGTTGTCAGTTAGTTTTTCCAGCTGTCATGGTACCAACTGTGTTAAAGATTATCCTTGATGCTCCCGCAAGTGCACATCCAAGAAAGGATCGTATACTCCAGCAAGGTCGATTGAAGTATTTTTGGTCAAAAATGGCTAAGGAGATTGCTCATTATGTTGATAGATGTTTGACCTGCTTACAGCACAAGGGACATGTAGCAGGACCTAACCCAATTCATGTGTACCCAATGACTAAAGCTCCTTGGGAACGAGTATCAATGGATTTGTTGACAAATTTTGCAGAAATAGAAAAAGGGAACAAACCCTTGCTTGCAATGGTTCATAATTTTTCATGGTATTGTGAACTAGTTCCTATCCTGAACAAAACAGCAGACTCTATAGCCAGTGCATTCCATGACCAAATAATGTGTAGATATTAACATTTATGATTTAATAAGGAAAACACTGGTAATAATAATACAAGCTATAATTTAAAACCTTTATTACTGATTTTTTATATTAACAAGCTTAGGTATACACACTTTCTATATGTGCTGCTTTCTATATGAAAGATTACAGTGTAGGTCATAAACTAGCTACAAGCTCATCCAACATCCCATACTCACAGTACGACCAGTCATACATGGAATCAGGAGAGAACAAAATATATAAGGCTGAATTAGTCCCCCACTAGCAAAATCTGGGTACAGCACAAGAATATCTTCCAATATTCCTGAGTGTATGAAGTAATTACAGAGCTCAAAGTACCTCATACCATTTGGTCTGAAGTCACTGATAACAGGGCAATCACAGATATAGTATTGGAGAGTATGTCCTCTCAAGTAGGACTGAAGACAGATTTTTTTTCACCAAGAGGGTTATAAACCCATGGATCCGCCTACCCGCTGAAGCTGTAAGTGCCAAATTCCAGCTAGAAAATATAATTAGGACAATTGGCGGGAACTAAGAAGCCCCCAGCTTTTTGTCCTCGTCGAGGCCACTAGATAGTTAGTGGCCCTTGGGTAAATTTAGATAAATATATCTATATAAATAAAATGGAAATGTTCGTTTGTGCATAACCACTAATCTCCGAAAATTCTTCACTGATTGCTTTGAAATTTTCACACAACGTTCCATTCGCATCCGGCCAGGTTTTTATATACATACTATATAAATGTCACGTCTGTGACGGTAAAAAAAAAATGCTTTTTCTGAAAAACTGTTTTTTCTTGTGTTTTTCATGTGAGGGAAATCTTCGAAACCTCTTTGCCAATTGCTTTGAAATTTTGACACAACGTTGCATTCAAATAGGCGCGTCTTTTTATATATCTACTATATACATGCCTCACCTGTGACAGGAAAAAAACATTCTTTTTTTTTTAAAACAGCCGCATCTGTTGGACGTAAGAGCAACACGCGCTGTAATCTCCGAATGTTCTTCACCAATTGCTTTGAAATTTTGACACAACGTTGCATTCGAATAGGCACATCTTTTTATATACCTACTATATAGATGCTACCCCTGTGACAGGTAAAAACATGCGTTTTTGAAAAACAGCGCCATCTGTTGCACATAATAGCAACATTCACGCTATACTAAATATGTCACGAATTCAACATTCATGTGTGTTTCACATTCATTCATGTGTTTCAATGTATCCGATTGTATTGATAAATTTTATTTTCATAGATTTCGATTTATTTTACTTTTTATTTAACTATTTTTTGTGACATTGTGTTGGAATTGAGCTGTGTTGTTTACCATACCATTCATTTCGTAAGTATAAGTATAGATGCCACACCTGTGACAGGTAAAACTATGCTTTTCTTGAAAAACAGCGCCATCTGTTGCATGTAAGAGCAACACACATGCTATAGTACTAAATATGTTACAATTCCATTTCAATATTTCTGATTGAATTGATAAATTGAATTCTCATAGATTTTGATTTAATTATTTTGTGTGAATTGAGCTGTGTTGTTTACCATACCGTTCATTTCGTGAGTATAGTCTATTTTTTTTTTTTTTTTCACATTTTCATTTCATTTTATAACGGTTTTTCTTATCTTTCAGTAATGGGAACATCAGATCACTTGATGTTCCCAATTTTCTGATGGGAACATCAAACCATTTGGGAAGGCATCGGACGAGGGAGTGGGGAATGGTGGGGATGACGAGGGGATGGAAGTGAGAGATGGTGGGGAGGACGAGGGGACAAGAGAGGGAGTAATGGTGGGGGGAGGACGAGGGGACAAGAGAGAGGGTAATGGTGGGGGAAAGACGAGGGGACGGGGAAGTTTGGGATGGTGGGGACGAGGGAATGGTGGAGTGGGGAATGGTGGGGAGGCCGAGGAGACGGGTGGGGGTGGGGAATGGTGGGGAGGACTGGGGGACTGGGAAGGTTGCTGTGGCTCAGCAACACGTGGCCGGGTACTGCTAGTATGTAAATAAATACCATCGCTTCTCAAATCTTAGGAGCGACAAGGAAAGCTACACACTATCTCTTATAATTACGTAGGTAAACAGAAATTGTAACATATTTGTTTACTACAATGTCAGTGCTGACTGTAGAAGATGAAAAAAGAAAGTTTTACTTCGAAATATACTCATTTTAAAAGAAAATTCGACGTAAATGTGTGGCAAGTGATCACGGATAAGCTCCGGTATGCCAGCGTCGTGATTGGCTACAGCTGTAAGATGAAAAATGTTACCTTCTCTCTGATTGGCCAAACTAAAAGCCTTAGTGACATTTAGCGAGACCTAAGTGAACTACTTAAAAATCTTCGTAATACTTTTCTGAATCGCACTTTGGTGCGTTCTTAGCGGGTACTTAGGAACCTTCGTAGCACACATACTTACGAAGAAACACATGGAGCTTCGTGAATCTAGGTCCAGGAAGACAAGAAGACAGTCCCGGAAGACTCTAGGTCCAGGAAGAAGACAGCTACTAGCAGCTGGCTCCATCAAAATATTAAATATGTACCCAATTCAATTAATGATTAAACAGCCAATTACTCCATAGGATAACTGGGATCTATCAGTTGATTTTGTAAATGTACCCAAGAGAGATAGTGTACACTCCACATTATTAAAATAGTTAACACTGAAAAGCATCACCGAGAGTACTCAGGGTATGGGTAACGATGTGTATCAGTGCTATACCGACGGTTCTGTAGGAGAAGGTGGACGATGTACCGGATACGCATGTGATATATTTGAACAATCTTCTCTCGCACATACAGCAATGAAGCGCATCAATGATTGGGCAAGTACAACTCCAACCGAACTTGCAAGCATATACCTTGCCACACATTTTTTAAAAGACTAAGGCAGTGGACTTATATACTGTGACTCGCAGAGTGCACTCCTGGCATTGAACGCACATATTAGTAAGACCCAGAAAAGTGTCAATGATATTGGAATGAATGTTTTAGCTGCTAAAGAAAACAGATTTGAAATTAAATTCCTATGGATATCATCACATGTTGGCATCTCAAGACATGTTGATATGCTTGCAAAGACAGCCTGTAGAAAACTAGTGGTAGAAATTGATATGGGTGTTTGATTAGCAGTGACAAAGAGAATACTTAAACAAATATCTAATGAAAATCTTACTAACCTAACAAATTCGGAAAGACCTGAAAGTTGTAGCATTAAACATTATGATAAATATCGTAGAAGACCATATCGTATTAGTTCCATATTCACATATGGAACTAATAAAGCAAGAACTCGGTAATGTGATGTTATAGTGGCCAGAATACGCCTGGGATATAGACGTATCTGGCAGCTTTCTCAAACCCCAAATGTCGAGTACACAATGTGTCAACTTTGTAAAAGTGAAAACATGCACTCCCTTGCACATTATATTGTAGAATGTCCCATATTGACTGACTTTCGCCCTCCTGGGCTAAGGTATGCTGAACTCTGTAACTACTATATGAATACTGGAACACTTAATGATATATTGGACTTGTACCCAAGATTGATCATGTAATGTATCAAATATACAATGTATGTATGTGATGTAACTATATAACTTGAGCTTATAAAAGCATCTTAATCACCTTCAGTGGTTAAGTGCTTAATTGCACACTAGTTTCTCTATCAGCTATCTCACCCTGTCAGAGTAAAAGAGAGAATATGTGGAAGCTGATCAGAATTACATTTCATCTTTGTAAATACATATTAATGACACTATGTAAAAGATACATCGAACACTTTATGTAGGGCAGACGTAAATCTGTGTATCTATGTATTTACGTATGTAGGTTAGCTTAACATTCTAAAAGCACTACAGTTACCTTCTTTGGTTGATTGTTCAATAAACCCCTGAACTATATGTTTAACATTTCTCTAACCCTGTCCATGGAGGACAGAAGAAAATGTATATATGCTGGTTAGCATTGTAAATGTGTGGCCACGTCTGTGGTAGAAAATAATAAAAAAAAGCTGGTAAGAGTGATGTCGCGGCGACCGTTAGCTTGACCCACTGAGGCGGTCAAGAGTCGTTAGAGGGACGACGTTCCTCGTTAGTCGCACCTCGACAGGAGAGGTGGGGACTGGTGGATAGTGAAGGCCACTGTGGCACGGAGGCCACAGGGGCAGGAGAGGAGCGACTCAGCTATCGACATGTGTGTGCATGAGTACCACCGACCAGTAGACTGGGACCGGGGATACCACCGACCAGTAAACTGGGACTGGGGATACCACCGACCAGTAGACTGGGACTGGGGATACCACCGACCAGTAGACTGGGACTGGGGATACCACCGACCAGTAGACTGGGTCCAGGGATACCACCGACCAGTAGACTGGGACCGGGGATACCACCGACCAGTAGACTGGGACTGGGGATACCACCGACCAGTAGACTGGGACCGGGGATACCACCGACCAGTAGACTGGGACTGGGGATACCACCGACCAGTAGACTGGGACTGGGGATACCACCGACCAGTAGACTGGGACTGGGGATACCACCGACCAGTAGACTGGGTCCAGGGATACCACCGACCAGTAGACTGGGACTGGGGATACCACCGACCAGTAGACTGGGACTGAGGATACCACCGACCAGTAGACTGGGACTGAGGATACCACCGACCAGTAGACTGGGACTGGGGATACCACCGACCAGTAGACTGGGACTGGGGATACGCACTGTAGAGGTACGCCTACAGGGACCGAAAGGTAAGCGGCCTGTAGAGCAACTATAGTGGATCAAGACAATTCCTAGAGGCAGTCAGCGGAGAGTGTGGCTGTGCGGGAGTGTTACCAAAATAAAGGGTAACTTGTATGTTCAGGGAGGTTGGGAGGAGCCAGCCCTTGTATTGTGTTGCGATATATCGTATCGTGTTATTCCATCGCACAAAGGCACGATTATTTAAGTCATACGTTCATTATTACAGGAAGAACGAGGTTAACAACCATGGAGGTCGTTAACTGTCAGCACGGTATGGCTCGTCCGGTGGCGGGAATTTCTGTTAGCCAATCAGAACCACCGGGCGAGGTAACGTGTGCTGGCCGGAGCATGTGGAGAGACAGACATCTACTCCCCTCCATTGAGTCAACAGGCTGTCGTCGCGTTTGGATGTGTGACAAACGGACCCAACTGTTAGTGTGCTCCACCCTCACGAAAGAAGAGGACCTCGAGGCATGGTCGACGTTCTTGAAAGTTATGGAAGATAACAGCTTTGAGATTTAGAGGTCGGCGTGGAGGTAACGCGCTGATTTTCCGAATAGTGGTCCAAAATTACGGACAAGTGAATTTATAAGTGGAAAGAACAATCGAATAAGAGACGACCATTTCATGGTCGCAGCGTCTCTCTCTATAAATATATATATGTAACTGTACTTGTGTACAATGCACACATTATATATATATATATATATATATATATATATATATATATATATATATATGTGTGTGTGTGTAATATATTGTATATAAGGTGATTAGAGTTATATCCGAATATATCCATGATGAAGTTTTATACCATCTTATTTTCTTGTCCTTTGTCAGACCTCAGCACGAAGTGTGTCGCACCTGACAATAGGTCCGGCTGAGGCTGACACCTGTTCAGATTCATGTACCCCGTTGTAGTACAACGAAGCATAGGATAAACATTCAGAATAACCCTAAATTAAATGTGTTGGGTTGTCAACAGTTCGATCCCAACACATATGGGGGCCTGTCCGGGAGTGTTTTGAGCAAGACACACAGTGTACACTTGCAGCACCCATTGCTAGTCATCTAAGTGTCCAGCCAGGTAAAGTTTCATCATGGATCGTGTCCAAGCCTTTATAACAAGAGGACCCATTGATTTTGGAGAGCTGTACGAAAGAACAGCTGAAGCAAATCGCCGAACACTATGAGATAGAATTAGTGTCGACTAAAGTGGTCTATATGAGACAAGAACTTGGAAATAAAGTAAGGTCTCGACGCAAAGATGTAGGATTAGATGTGAGTGCAAAGGAAAGTGGGGGAACAAGATAATGAGGTCTTCTAATTCGTCTCGTAGGAGTGGAATTTTAGAATATGAATTGGAACGTTTGAAACTGGAAGCTCAAATTAAGAGGGAAGAGAGAGTTTCAGTTAGAGAAACTGAAATTGGAGCAAGAGAAAGTGCGACTTGAAAGTGAGCAAAAAAACGCGTGTAGAATTAGAAAAAGAGAAAACGAAGCAAATGGAAATCGAAGCAAATAAATTTGTGGCTGCTCAGAGGCGAGAGCGAGAGGTACACTCGGAGAGCACACTTATGCCTGCAGCACATGATCACAAGGCACGTGAAAAGGAGGTTCCGCAATTTTGTCCAGAAGAGTCTGAGTCTTTCTTTTGAGCATTTTGAAAAAGTTGCTACACTAAAGCAGTGGCCAGAGGAGGACTGGGCCTAATTGGTGCAAATAAGATTGACTGGGACAGCGAGAGAGGCCTATACCCAGCTCTCTCTTGAAGATTGTAAAAATTACTGGACTGTGAAAAACAGCGTATTAAGGTCATTTCTACTGACACCTGAAGCTTACCGGAAGCGGTTCAGAGAAATGGTAAAGACACAGAGGAGCACATATGCTGAAACAGCCAGAGATTTGGAACGTAGATTCCAAAGATGGATGGGTTCCGAAAAGGTAGAATCTTTCGAAGACTTGAAACAATTGATGTTAATGGAAAAATTCTTGGAGATGGTGACTCCAGACACCAGGTTTAAGGTGCAAGAAGCAGGAATAAAAACACTCTTAGACGCAGCGGACAAAGCAGATATAATTACGGAAGCTTACAGAAGTCTCCAGGAATATGAAGAAAAAGGTCAGGCAAAGTTGCAGGGTAGTAAAAGACGGTATACGTGGAACAGTAGAGATGGTCGTGGATATACTGGCAAGCCGATAGCCCGACAAAGTCAGGGGTATGTGGAATTTTCTCCGTCGGGAGGTGACGCATTTGAGGGTCAGGCTAGCCAACCCGTTCTCGCAAATTCGTAAAGTCAATATTGACTTATTAACTACGTGCATAGGTGATATACTAAACATAATAGATACCCTTAAAAAGATTCATAGAAAACACCGACCTTACCTAACCTTGTTAGTATCTTAAGATAAGCATCTTATTGCTTCGTAATTATAATTATTACTTAACCTATACCTATTATAGGTTAGGTAATAATTGTAATTACGAAGCAATAAGATGCTTATGTTAACATACTAAGTAGGTTAGGTAAGGTCGGTGTTTTCTATGAAGCTTTTCAAGGGAAACTATTGTTAAGTATGTCACCTATGCACATATTTAATAAGTCAATATTGACTTATTAATTTTGCGAGAACGGGTTGGGCTAGCGCACCCTCGGGTCAGGGAGGAAATACAACGTCTAGATATCGAGGTACAGGACAGTGGAGACGTGGCGAATCCTATTATAATGAGCAACGTGGTTCGAGAGGACGAGGATTCTCTTCTCAGGTAATATGCTACACATGTAACAAGCCTGGACACTTAAGTAGAGTGTGTAGGCAAGGCAGAAGAGTGGTGTCCCTCACAGTAAGTAAATACAGAAGTCCTTATATAAATTTAAAGGAGGAATTGCCCCAGGAGAAGATGTCCATTACGAAAGGATATAACCCTTTCATTAGCAGAGGTATGGTGAGCATTGGGGGTCAGCCTGACCAACAAGTCACAATATTACGTGACACAGGAGCGAATCAGAGCTTAATACTGAAAAGCTTGATTCCTGAGTACAGATCTTGTATAAATGGACAAATAATTAAGGTACGGGGTATAAATTCAGAGATGGATATACCGGTGTGTACAGTAAAGCTAACCTCTGATTACTTTACAGATGAAGTGATGTTAGGAGTGTGCTCGGACATACCCATTCCTGGAGTACATGTCATCTTGGGCAACGATTTGTGCGGCTCAAGTGTGTTGCCAGAGGTACTGCGCAGTGATGTACCAAACGAACATCAAAACAATGTGGAAGATAAAAATGTAATAACAACGCTCGCCAGTATTCTGGAGGATCCCTCGGAAGATGATCAAATAGAAGTATATCCAGCCTGTGTCGTAACCCGAGCGCAGAGTGCTCGACTAAGAGATGTGCCAGAGAGGATGGACGTATCTTCTGCAATGGAGGAGGAAGAGGTGGATTTTGGATTAAAAGACTTGTTTGAGGAAAGTGCCGCACCAAGTACAGCGAGAGTGGAAGTAAGGCCACAATTACCATCCCACATAGAGGTAGGCAAACCAGAGTTTATAGCTGCCTAGAAATTAGAATTTGAAGAATATATAAAGGAAGCTAAGGGAGGAAATGCTTATATCACGTCACCCACTTACTATTACCTGGACGACGGGGTTTTGATGCGAAAATGGCGATCAGACCACGCGCCAGCTGACAAAGACTGAGTTGAAAAGGATCAAGTGATGGTACCTAAAGGTTATAGGAACTCTGTATTGGAAGTTGCCCATGCATTAGAAATGGCGGGACATCTCGGTGTTCATAAGACACTTAGGAAAATACAAGACCATTTTTATTGGCCAAGTATGGTGGCAGATGCAAAAAGGTATTGCAGAACTTGTTTACCCTGTCAGAGAGCGGGAAAACCTGCTCCAGCGCTTCCTAGAGCCCAACTGAAGCCAATTCCAGCGTTTGGGGAACCTTTTGAAAGGATAATAGTGGATTGCGTAGGTCCCCTACCCAGAACAAGAAAAGGGAACTAATACTTATTTACCGTCATGTGCTCAGCGACTCGTTTTCCCGAGGCATTTCCCGTGCGAAAGATAACCTCCAGAATATTGCTTGACAGGTTACAGCAATATTTTTCGTGGGTAGGAATGCCGAAGGTTTTGCAATCTGATTTAGGCAGTGTTTTTCAATCAAAGCTGTTCCGTAAGACAATGAAGGATTGGGATGTGATACAGATTAGGTCATCTCCCTACCATCCCCAATCTCGAGGGGCCATCGAACGTTTTCATGGCACTATGAAGAGCCTTTTGCGCATTTATTGTGCTGAGCAAGGGGGCACAGTGGGACGAGGCCATCGCCCCAATAATGTTTGCTATCAGGGATTCAGTAGTTGAGTCCTTAGGCATGACACCGTTTCAATTAGTATATGGGCATACGGTGAGAAGTCTGATAGTTATGTTGAAGGATCGGTTAACATCTGAAGGTTCAAGAGATAATCTGGAAACGTATGTTCAAAAGTTTAAATGCAGATTGTTCAGGGTGCGAAAGCTGGCGAAGGAAAATTTGAAAATATCTCGAGCGACCATGGCAAAATATTACAACAAAGGTACCAAAAAGAGAAGTTTTAATGCAGGTGATAAGGTATTGGTCTATCTACCTGTAAAAGGGACGGTAAATGATTCAAAATTTTGTGGACCCTATATGGTCAAGAAGAAACTTGGTGATTTAACGTACGTAATACACATGCCTGACAGACCGAGAAAATCCCAGATATGTCACGTAAACTTAATAGAAAGGTATTGGGATAGAGATGAGGATGGGCAACTAGACACTGCTGTAATGTGCGCAGTTTCCAATGAGTTTACGGAATTAAACCATAAGAGGCTAGAAAGAGCAGATGGAGCCCGAATTTCTAATTCTAAGTGGTTACGAGAGATGAATGCACACTTGACATACTTAGATGATCAAAGGAGGCAGGACATAGAAGAGATTCTCATGAAATACCTATCACTATTCTCTGACGTACCGCGACGACACCGCGAAATTACGCACGAGGTAAATGTAGGAGGAGCTCGACCAATAAAGCAACATCCGTATAGAATAAATCCTGAAAAGAGAAATTATGCGACGTGAGGTAAAATATCTATTGGATAACGATCTGGCAGAACTGAGCGAGTGATTGGCGCTCACCTTGTCTACTGGTGAAAAAGCCAGATGGCACACATCGGTTGTGCACGGATTACAGAAAGGTGAATTCGGTCACTATCGCAGATTCGTACCCAATTCCTCGAATTGAGGATTGTATCGACCAAATAGGACACGCCCAGTTCGTATCTAAAATTGACCTTCTGAAAGGGTACTATCAGATACCCCTCTCAGAGAGTGCCAAGAGAATCTCTGCCTTCGTGACACCTGACGGTCTTTATCAATATAAAGTACTACCTTTCGGTATGAAAAATAGTGGAAGTTGATTTTTAGAGAGCCATGAATAAAATCCTACAAGGGATGGTAGGTTGTACAGTTTATATTGATGACATCATGGTGTATTCACACTCGTGGAAAGAACACCTTCATCAACTAGAAGAATTGTTTGATAAATTGGAAGAGGTAAATTTGACTATTAATCTCCCAAAAAGTGAATTTGGCAAAGCAAAATTGCAATATCTTGGATACATTGTAGGACAAGGGGAGGTTGCCCCTGTCAGACAAAAAGTTGAAGCCATAGATAAGTACCCTGTGCCTAGAGGGAGAAGAGATTTACTCAGGTACCTAGGCATGGTGGGGTACTATAGAAAATTCTGCAGAAATTTTGCAACCATTGCAGCACCATTAACAGGACTTTTAGCGAAACATAAGAAGTGGCAGTGGGACGAAGCCTGTCAAGAATCGTTTAATAAAACGAAATCATTGTTAACAGAAGCCCCTGTATTGGTTTCATCAGATTTTCAGAAGCCATTTTCCCTCTTTGTCGATGCAAGTGATGTAGGTGCGGGCGCTGTTTTGACTCGGGACCAAAATGGAATTTGTAAACCAGTGTCCTATTTCTCTAGGAAATTTTTACCTAATCAAAGAGCCTATAGTACCGTTGAAAAGGAAACCTTAGCCTTAGTGATGGCGCTACAGCATTTTGAGGTATACGTGGGAGCGGGCATAGGACCTGTTACGGTCTTCACAGATCATAACCCGCTCATATTTTTAAATAAAATGAAGAATACCAATCAGCGCCTAACCAGGTGGGCTCTAATATTACAAGACTATAACTTAAATATAGTACACATTAAAGGAAAGGAAAACGTAATGGCTGACGCATTATCCCGTAGTATGGTATAAAGAAAACAGTAGATAGTGTGAAATAAAACGTTTTAGAAAAGAAAATAGTGAAGTGATGAAGGACGGTAGACTTCAGGAAAGTACTTTTGCATCAGCCACACCGTCCAAAGCGGTGTGTTCAGAAAATGTACATATGTATTTTTTGTATATACTTAAAGATAATTTGTTGTTAAAACAGATTTTGTGTGCAGTCGAAGGCAAAGGAGATCCTGTACGCCAAAGATCAGTGGTCAGTAGGTACGGCACCATGTCTACAAAATGATAAGGTATGTCTGATAAGACATGTCATTACTAGAAGGAGTTGAATCTTTGTAGGATGGACGAAAAAGGAATAATGCTACATTCGGTAGAGAAACTTAGTGTGGTTGCTCCGAAATAACTCTTTTTTAAGGGGGGGGGGAGTGTTGCGAT